>NW_028270162.1:6237545-6535045 GCF_037043375.1 Chiloscyllium plagiosum | reverse complement strand
TAGTCAGGAACAATGAGAATGTGGAATGTGTTAACACAGAGAATGTGATGGAGGTGAATAATATCGAGACATATCTGTGCAGAGAAAGCAGAGTGCGCATTTTGAGTCCGTTGTGAGAACAAAGTAATTGTGTGATATGCTGATGGGTTACGAGCGTGGGTCAGGGGAGGTTTGTAAAGAGAATAACAAGCCAGTATGGAGCTGTTGGGACAAATGGCCTGTTCCTGGGCTGTACATTCTATCTGATCACCAGATCACCTTTCATAAACATGTTTCATAATGAGAGCAGGAAGTAGAGGGCCTTGTTTGCAGTCAATACCTTAGCCTCTATGTAACCCTGTCACATTTGTAATAGCCATTGATGTAAGCAGCATCCCCCAGTCATGAAATACAGAACTAATCTCCCAGGAAGCTGTTTTAGAGTCTTATATATAAATATTGATCAGGATTCCATGGAGAAAACACCTTTATCAGTAATATAATGGATTGTATTTAATGAGAATTTAATTGTTCCATTTCAAAGCAGATTACGTGGTCACTCAGTAGTCTGTGTTCATCATAGAGTCATAGAATCATAGAGATGTACAGCATGGAAACAGACCCTTCGGTCCAACCCGTCCATGCCGACCAGATATCCCAACCCAATCTAGTCCCACCTGCCAGCACCCGGTCCATATCCCTCCAAACCCTTCCTATTCATATACCCATCCAAATGCCTCTCAGATATCACTGTTATGGGAAAGCTGTTATAATCCTTAAAGAATTTACATTCTCCTAAATAATATATTGTCCCCATTCCATCTCACAGATGTGATGTTCACTGAGGGCCCTTCATTGCTTCCCTACTCTCCAAATCGACAAGGCCCAAGTCAGGAGGGTGATGGAGTACTCCCCACTTGCCCTGGATGGGGGCAGCTCCAACAACACTCAAGAAGCTCGACACCATCCAGGACAAAGCAGCGATGGGGAGAGGTATAGGAGGGGGAGAGGGGAGACAGAGGGGAAAGAGAGAGGGGAAAGTGAGGAAGAGAGGGGAGAGAAGGGGGAGAGACAGAAGAGAGGGGAGGGGGGATAAAGAAGGAGAGAGAAGAGGGGAGGGAGAGAGAGAGGAATGAGAGGGGAGGGAGAGGGAGTGGGGTTCAAGTGTATAAACTGTAGGCATACATTCAATCGCCAATAGCTGAAACTGAGAGTGTTGCTGCGTTGATAATCAAGAAAACTGCTGATCCTCATAAAGGAGATTGCCTTCAATATTTCACACAGGTTAAGTTATTACACAATCAGGTAAATCAAAGAACTTTGCATGCTGGAAATCTGAAACAAGAAAACAGAAATTGCTGGAGAGACTCAGCGGGTCTGGCAGCATCTGTGAAGGAGAGAAACAGACAGGTTATTATCAGCTTATTCCATGATTGAAATGTAACTCCACTGAGCCCAATACGTATTTGACTCACTTGATAATCTGGTCACTTTCACAGTGATAACTCTTTCCCCAACAACTTACTTCCTCATAGTGCAGGAGGAGACTCGGCACTAAAGGAGTGACACAGGTCAGGGAGTATCCACCAGGAAACTTAATGGCAATTCAAAGACTCTGGAATTTGCAGAAGGGTGTGATTGCTCTGTATTCTGTACTTGCCAACCACAAGAGCCAGAACATGGGGCAGACATTGTAAAGCATTGTGAATAAAACCTGCAACTGACAGTGTTGCAAATCCTGTGGCTCCCTGCATAAACCTGAGACTGAAAATATACAACAAACAGAGGGTAAAAGTGAGAGCTGCAGATGCTGGAAACCAGAGTCTACATTAGAGTGGTGCTGGAAAAACACAGCAGGTCAGGCAGAATCCGAGGAGCAGGAAAATCGACATTTCGGGCAAAAGCCCTTCATCAGGAATGGATGATGAAGGGCTTTTGCCTGAAACGTCGATTCTCCTGCTCCTCGGATGCTGCCTGACCTGCTGTGCTTTTCCAGCACCGCTCTGATCTACAACAAACTGAAGCAAGGGTTCTGGGCGAACAAAGGCTTGGAGTTTATTGATGGCAGAGTGTGTTTAAGGACTGATTCACCAACTCCTACTCCTGTTGCAATGATGTTAAATTACACATGGAGACTTATGCAGCTCCTTTCTAATGCTCACAATCAGTCCACGCTCATCAACTTTCCTACAATGACTGGTCATTCCCAGAAAGGAAACATTCCCTAATACCCGAGCTCAGCCAATTTCAGAGAATAACACCACAGAAGGAGGCCATTCAGTCCATTCCTTGAGTCTACCACATAACTCCCGGCCCACAGTAATGTGCTTGACTCTTAGCTGCCCTCTGAAATTGCTCAGCGAATTATTTAGTTGCAGGGCAATTAATGGTGGGCAATAAATTCTAACTGAGCTAGTGTGCTGACATCCAATGGCCAAGATAAAACATTCTCTCACAAGCGTTCACTGACTCCTTCTCTCTCACACATCCTTAACATCTCCCACAGCCACTCTCTCCTACACTCACCTATTCCCTCTCTCACACACACACACACACACACACTGTCTCTCTCACGCACAAAGAGCCTCTGTCTCTCATCTGCACACACACACACAAATACCTTCTTTCACACACAGTCACACATGCCATCTCTCAGGCACATACAGACTGAGTCTGTCTCGCACAAATCCTATCACACACACAGTCCCATGCTCACACACATATACACTCTCCCTCACAGATGCAAACACTCACCTTTACACACACAAACACACACACATATGTAAACACAGACACACATGACCATGCCACATTAAAACATGAATGCACCAGGATAGCAAAGTGCACACTCATAAATAGGGTGCAAACACGCATACTGAAAAGCAGACCACGTGCACACTTGCAAAAAGCACACACTCACTCTCTCACTCAGTCACAGGGGAGGTGACTGAGGGGAGGTGATAGCCCAGTGGTATTTTTGCTATTAATCCAGACAGAGCCCAGGGACCTGGGTTTAAAACCTGGAAGACAGTGGAATTTGAATTCAATAAAAATCTGGAAGCAAATGTCTAATGATGACCATGAAATAATTGTTGTACATACCCATCGGGTTCACTCATGGAAGGAAATCTGCCACCCTTACCTGGTCTGGCCCACATAGGACTCCAGGCCCACTGCAATGTGTGTGGTTGACTCTTAATTGCCCTCTGGGCAATAAATGCTGGCCCAGCCAGTGATGCCCTCATCCTGTGAATGAATTCAAAAAGAGCTCAGGCATTCAGACTCATAGCTAAATGTACACTCTCTCAATCCCTGCATCCCTTCACCCAGGATCAGAAGCACAAAGTCCAAACCGATTGAAATCAGGTAAATCACAATAAATAGAAACGAGAATAGAAACAAGAAATACAGGGACTAGTGTGTGTGAAACATTCTGACAGTTTTGTGTTGTAACCCTTTATCAGTGAAATGACAACCTCCGAATCATTTTACTGAAATCCATTAAAGCGTACAGAGCTAATTATGAATTGCATAATTACATAAATTACCAATTCCACACAATGTAGTGTAAATTTGAAAGATTCCTTAATTAAACCTTTGGGAATCATAGTTCTTATTAACAGTGCACAAAAATTAATTTTATAATTTTATATTAGCCAGGACTGAAACTCTAAAATAACGAAATGCTAGGAATGAGGGCTTGGAACAGCAAACAATGAGAGAAAACCACACACAGGTTGAATTATTTTGTGAAACCTTTTCAGACAGAGACTCCCAGTGCTACGTTACAGGAACAGCTATTTCAGTGAAAGGCTGGGGATTAATTCCCAGTGCCCTGTCCAATATCAATCCTTCAAACAACTTCCCAAAAATGCCGAATATCCAGTCACGATCACATTGCTCTAACTTATGGTTATCCAGCAATGAGCTGATTATCTGGTTCTTATCAAATTGATTGATGATCAATCAACTGGGAGGTTGGTGGCTCAGTGGTTAGCACTGCTGCCTCACAGTGTCAGGGACCTGGGTTTGAATCCAGCCTCAGGCAACTGTCTGTGTGGAGTTTGCACATTCTCCCTGTGTCTGTGTGGATTTTCTCCCACATTCCAAAGATGTGCAGGTTAGGGTGGATTGGTCATGGTACAGACTCAATATTGAAGTCACCCAGCAGATGTAAGGAGCTTGGAGTGGTTTCTATATGTGAGGGTCTGCCTGGGGTCAAGAGAGTTAAACAGGTCTGAGAGGGCAATGAGAGCTTTGAATGTGTGGCACTCCCTCAGTACTGACCCTCCTACAGTGTGGCACTGCCTCAGTACTGACCCTCTGATGGTGCGGCACTCCCTCAGTACTGACCGTCCGACAGTGCGGCCCTCCCTCAGCACTGACCCTCCGACAGTGCGGCCCTCCCTCAGCACTTACCGTCCGACAGTGCAGCACTCCCTCAGCACTGATCCTCCGACAGTGTGGCACTCACTCAGCACTGACCCTCCGACAGTGCAGCACTCCCTCAGTACTGACCCTCCGACAGTGCGGCACTCCCTCAGCACTGACCCTCCGACAGTGCGGCTCTCCCTCAGAGCTGACCCACCGACAGTGCGGCACTCCCTCAGCACGGACCCTCCGACAGTGCGGCTCTCCCTCAGCACTGACCCTCCGACAGTGCGGCCCTCCCTCAGCACTGACCCTCAGACAGTGTGGCACTCCCTCAGCACTGACCCTCCAACAGTGCAGCACTCCCTCAGCACTGACCCTCCGACAGTGTGACACTCCCTCAGCACTGACCCTCCGACAGTGCAGCACTCCCTCAGCACTGATCCTCCGACAGTGCGGCACTCCCTCAGTTGAAACTTTATTGCTGGAACAGCACAGCAGGTCAGGCAGCATCCAGGGAAACGTCGAATCTCCTGTTCCCTGGATGCTGCCTGACCTGCTGTGCTGTTCAAGCAATAAAGTTTCAACTTTGATTTCCAGCATCTGCAGACGGCACTCCCTCAGCACTGACTCTCCGACAGTGCGGCACTCCCTCAGCATTGACCGTCCAACAGTGCAGCACTCCCTCAGTACTGACCTCCGACAGTGTGGCACTCCCTCAGCACTTACCGTCCGACAGTGCAGCACTCCCTCAGCATTGACCCTCCAACAATGCGGCACTCCCTCAGGACTGACCCTCCGACATGCGGCACTCCCTCAGCACTGACCCTTTGACAGTGCGGCACTACCGCAGCACTGACCCTCCGACAGTGCGGCTGTCCCTCAGCACTGACCCTCTGACATTGCGGCCCTCCTTCAGCACTGACCCTCCGACAGTGCGGCTCTCCCTCAGCACTGACCCTCTGACAGTGCGGCACTCCCTCAGCACTGACCCTCCGACAGTGCGGCCCTCCTTCAGCACTGACCCTCCGACAGTGCGGCACTCCCTCAGCATTGACCCTCCGACAGTGCAGTACTCCCTCAGTACTGACCCTCCAACAGTGCGGCACTCCCTCAGCGCTGACCCTTTGACAGTGCGGCTCTCTCTCAGCACTGACCCTCCGACAGTGCGGCCCTCCCTCAGCACTGACCGTCCGACAGTGCGGCACTCCCTCAGCACTGACCCTTCGACAGTGCAGCACTCCCTCAGCACTGACCCTCCAACAGTGCAGCACTCCCTCAGCACTGACCCTCCGACTGTGCGGCCCACCCTCAGCACCTCCGACAGTGCAGCACTCCCCCAGCACTGATCCTCCGACAGTGCGGCACTCCCTCAGCACTGACTCTCCGACAGTGCGGCACTCCCTCAGCAGTGATCCTCCGACAGTGCGGCACTCCCTCAGAAGTGACCCTCTGACAGTGTGGCACTCCCTCAGCACTGACCCTTCAACAGTGTGGCTCTCCCTCAGCACTGACCCTCTGACAGTGCGGCCCTCCCTCAGAACTGACCCTTCGACAGTGTGGCTCTCCCTCAGCACTGACCCTCCGACAGTGCGGCACTCCCTCAGCACTGACCCTCCGACAGTGCGGCACTCCCTCAGCATTGACCCTCCGAGAGTGCATCACTCCTTCAAAGTTTGTGCGAAGATTTGTAGCTCGGGTGCTCGTTGTTGTGGTTCTGTTCGCCGAGCTGGAAGTTTTTGTTGCAAACGTTTCGTCCCCTGGCTAGGCGACATCATCAGTGCTTGGGAGCCTCCTGCGAAGCGCTTCTTTGATGTTTCCTCCGGTGTTTATAGTGGTCTGTCCCTGCCGCTTCCGGTTGTCAGTTTCAGCTGTCCGCTGTAGTGGTTGGTATATTGGGTCCAGGTCGATGTGTTTGTTGATGGAGTTTGTGGATAAATGCCATGCCTCTAGGAATTCCCTGGCTGTTCTCTGTCTGGCTTGCCCTATGATAGTAGTGTTGTCCCAGTCGAATTCATGTTGCTTGTTGTCTGCGTGTGTGACAACAAACAGAGAGACAAACTGTCGTACCTATGATAATAAGGAAAAGACAAACACATAACCTCAACACCAAGGAGAGGGAAGCACGGAAATCACTAAGAAACGATAAGAACATAATCATACTACCAGCAGATAAAGGCAGAATGACGGTCATCCTAGATAAATCTGATTACATCCAAAAAGCACAACAACTACTTGCAGATATCAACACCTACCAAATGAAGGAGTTTGACCCCACCCCACAGCTCACCAATAGGATAAACAACACACTAAGGAATCTACAAAAATACGGACAGATAACCAGAGCTGACCTACAAAGAATGAAACCGGAAAGCAACAACACCCCCAGATTCTATGGACTACCTAAAGTACACAAACCAGACATCCCACTCAGACCCACAGTATCACTACCAGGGACACCATCATACAAACTGGCCAAAGAACTACAACAGAAACTGAAATACCTGATCAGCGGATCCAGACACTCTATACAATCAACACAGGAATTCTTGGACATCATCAGAAATATACACATAGACAAGGAAGAAACCATGATATCATTCGACGTGACGGCACTGTTCACTTCGATTGACAAAACCCTAGCCAGAGAAACAATAGCCAACCTACTGGACATACAGAACAGAAAACAGGACGCTGAACCTATCAACAAAGACGGCATACTTAAACTACTGGACTTGTGCCTCACAACACACTTCACATTCAACAACCAGATATACGAACAAATCAACGGAACACCCATGGGCTCACCAATCTCGGGACTCATAGCAGAGGCAGTTATGCAAAGGTGAGAACAAACATTCCTACCACAAATTCAACCCAAACTCTGGGTCAGATAAGTTGATGACACGTTTGTAATCATTAAAAACACGGAAATAGAAAAAACACACCGGATCATCAACGCCATACTCACAGGAATCCGATTCACGAGAGAAGAAGAAAAGGACAACCAACTCCCATTCCTAGACGTGATGGTACAGAGAACACCAAATGGAGAATTCACTACAAGGGTATACAGGAAAGCCACACACACAGACCAAGTCCTAAACTACGAAAGTAACCACCCCAACACACACAAACGAAGCTGCATCAGGACACTATTCAAAAGGGCCACAACACACTGCAGTACACCAGAACTGCAAAAAGAAGAAGAGGAACACCTGTACAAGGTATTCGCCAAAAATGGATAGCCGCGCAACTTCACCAACAGATGCCTAAGAGAAAGACCACAGAACGAGGACATACCACAACCAAAAGGACTAGCCACACTACCATACATCAGGAGCATCTCAGAACTGACAGCCAGACTACTGCGACCCCTAGGACTCATAACGGCACACAAACCAACAGCCACGCTCAGACAACAACTCACCAGAACGAAGGACCCGATACCCAACATGAGCAAAACTAATATAGTGTACAAAATACCATGCAAGGACTGTACAAAACACTATATAGGACAAACAGGAAGACAGCTAACAATCCGCATACATGAACATCAACTAGCCACGAAACGACACGACCAGCTATCCTTAGTAGCCACACACGCAGACAACAAGCAACATGAATTCGACTGGGACAACACTACTATCATAGGGCAAGCCAGACAGAGAACAGCCAGGGAATTCCTAGAGGCATGGCATTCATCCACAAACTCCATCAACAAACACATCGACCTGGACCCAATATACCAACCACTACAGCGGACAGCTGAAACTGACAACCGGAAGCGGCAGGGACAGACCACTATAAACACCGGAGGAAACATCAAAGAAGCGCTTCGCAGGAGGCTCCCAAGCACTGATGATGTCGCCTAGCCAGGGGACGAAACGTTTGCAACAAAACCTTCCAGCTCGGCGAACAGAACCACAACAAGTGCATCACTCCCTCAGTACTGACCCTCTGACAGTGCGGCACTCCCTTAGCACTGACCCTCTGACAGTGCGGCCCTCCCTCAGCACTGACCCTCCGACAGTGCGGCCCTCCCTCAGAACTGACCCTTCGATAGTGTGGCTCTCCCTCAGCACTGACCCTCCGACAGTGCGGCACTCCCTCAGCACTGGCCCTCCGACAGTGCAGCTCTCCCTCAGCACTGACCCTCTGACAGTGCGGCACTCCCTTAGCACTGACCCTTCAACAGTGTGGCTCTCCCTCAGCACTGACCCTCTGACAGTGCGGCCCTCCCTCAGCACTGACCCTCCGACAGTGCGGCCCTCCCTCAGCACTGACCCTTCGACAGTGCGGCACTCCCTCAGCACTGACCCTCCGACAGTGCGGCCCTCCCTCAGAACTGACCCTTCGACAGTGTGGCTCTCCCTCAGCACTGACCCTCCGACAGTGCGGCACTCCCTCAGCACTGGCCCTCCGACAGTGCAGCTCTCCCTCAGCACTGACCCTCTGACAGTGTGGCACTCCCTTAGCACTGACCCTCCAACAGTGCGGCTCTCCCTCAGCACTGACCCTCCGACAGTGCGGCACTCCCTCAGCACTGACCCTCCGACAGTGCAGCACTCCCTCAGCACTGACCCTCCGACAGTGCAGCACTCCCTCAGCACTGACCCTCCGACAGTGCGGCCCTCCCTCAGTGCTGACCTTCCGACAGTGCCGCACTCGCTCAGCACGGACCCTCTGACAGTGCGGCACTCCCTCAGCACTGACCCTTCGACAGTGCGGCACTCCCTCAGCACTGACCCTTCGACAGTGCGGCACTCCCTCAGCACTGACCCTTCGACAGTGCGGCACTCCCTCAGCGCTGCAGTGGATCTAAATATCACTTTCTTGTCATAATCCAATACCTTATTGTCTCCACAATGTCGAAGTTCCTCATCCCTTTCAAAACGAAAACACTCCTGTTGTAAGTTTCATTGCAGCATTTGTTAAACAGATCTGAAATGGAAATTCATCCAGCATCCGAATCATTTTGGAACAAATCGCAGGTCACAGATTACTATGAAAAGTAATTGTTTGAGTGACAGTTTTGCAATTCATGAGGTCAATGGCAAATAAAGCACAGCACCATATTATTGCATATTGAAATCAATCACCCAATTTTAATTTCCCTCAGGGAACAGCATCAAAGATTTCAGAAGACTGATAGGTTTGCTGCCTCATTAACTTTCTGTCTGGATTATCTTTCAATGTAATACCATCTCCCACATTCTGAGCATCAGGGGACAGGACGTGTGGCCCTGCATTACACATCACGTTAGTGGGTGGCACGGTGGCACAGTGGTTAGCACTGCTGCCTCACGGCGCCAGAGACCTGGGTTCAATTCCTGCCTCAGGCGACTGACTGTGTGGAGTTTGCACATTCTCCCTGTGTCTGCGTGGGTTTCCTCCGGGTGCTCCGGTTTCCTCCCACAGTCCAAAGATGTGCAGGTCAGGTGAATTGGCCATGCTAAATTGCCCGTAGTGTTAGGTAAGGAGTAAATGTAGGGGTTGGTTGCGCTTCGGCGGGTCGGTGTGGACTTGTTGGGCCGAAGGGCCTGTTTCCACACTGTAATGAAATCTAATCACATATCGAAGTGACTGTGACACTCTCACTCTCCCTGCCTCATACCTACTTCACACTGATGGCTCAGGTTTGATATTTTAAAGTACGTTCACAGTTACCCTGGCCACAGGATGTAGAATCACAGCCTGCACATACCCCTGGGATCTGTGAGAGTCAATGTTAGTCTTTAAAAGTGGGAAGACAATGTGCTTTCTGTTGAGCTGAGTCTGTAGATGGTCTTTGAGCTGCTGGGGAGCCGAATGGCTGCACTGTCACACTGGCAATCCTGGTCACGACAGAGATGATGGGTTTGTGTGACCCTCTCAACCCTGGGGTAGAATTGCTGCTCACAAGCTCAGGATTTGTTGCCTATCCCTAAGTACTCTTGGGAATTCTGTCCACACACACCCCAGTTCCCATTCCCCACACCTAGTGCCACACTGCCTGAATTGACACAATATTTGTCCTGTAATAACTATCCTCCTCTTACTGCACTGTGCTGGGGAAAGTTCCTGAAAGACATGCTTTCCATTGAGCCCCAGGACATTCAGGCTGGAAGAAATGTAACCTGGAAGGCTTCTCGGGAAACAAACTGCAACATTTCCACCAACACATGGGGATGACTTGCCCTGAAGTGCACAAACTGGACAAAGAGCATCTGTGCTAACCACTTCAGGCATCGCCAAGCGCAGCACATGGAGGCCACTGCAAGCAGTGGACAGATTGTACAAAATGGAGGAAGTGGGGACTGCAGATGTTGGAGATCAGAGTCGAGAGTGTGGTGCTGGAAAAGCACAGCAGGTCAGAGCAGCATCCGAGGGGCAGGAATTCCTGATGAAATTCCTGTCATGCCCGAAATGTCAATTCTCCTGCTCCTCGGATGTTGCCTGACCTGCTGAGCTTTTCCAGCACCGCACTCTCAAGATTGTGCAAAGTCCAGAGTGTTCCACCTACCGACTTACTCAACACCAACTGCCCCAACACCCAATAAGGCAGGGAATGGCCCTGTGGTATTATCATTGTGCTACTGATCTGGGCACCCAAGTTCAAATCCCATCATGGCAGATGGTGGAATCCAACACAAATCAGGAGTTAAGAGTCTAATGATGACTATGAAGTTATTGTCAGTGGTAAAACCTGTCCAGTTCACTAAACCCTTTAGGGAAGGAAATTGCTGTCCTTCCCTGGTCTGGCCTACATGTGACTCCAGACCCACAGTAATGTGGTTGACTCTTAACTACCCTCTTGTCAAAAGATGCTTTTCTATCCATTGATGCCCTGAGCCTGTGAATGGGTGTTTTTCTTTTCCCCCTGGAGGCTGAGGGGTGACTTTTTAGAGGTTTATAAAATCATGTAGATGATAGATAAGGTGAACAGCCAAGGTCGTTTTCCTAGGGTTAGGGAGTTCAAAACTTAAGGTGAGAGAGGACAGAGTGAAAGGGACCTGAGGGAGTGATTTTTAGTTCATATTTGGAATGAACTACCAAAGGGAGTGGTGGACGCAGGTACGGTTACAACATTTAAACTGCATTTGGACAGGAACATGAATAGGAAAAGTTTAGAGGAATACGGGACAAACACAGGCAAATGGGATGAGTTTAGTTTGGGAAACCATGGACAAGTTGGGCTGAAGGGCTTGTGTCCATGGCTATATGACTCTATTACTCACTAACTGAACGTGTCAGCCCCTATAGAACTCAAGCATTCCACCCCAAGCACACCACCACTTGGAGTGCAGGTACATAGCTCCTTGAAAGTGGAGTCGCAGGTAGATAGGATAGTGAAGAAGGCATTTGGTATGCTTTCCTTTATTGGTCAGAGGACTGAGTACAGGAGTTGGGAGGTCATGTTGTGGCTGTACAGGACATTGGTTAGGCCACTGTTGGAATATTGCGTGCAATTCTGGTCTCCTTCCTATCGGAAAGATGTTGTGAACCTTGAAAGGGTTCAGAAAAGATTTACAAGGATGTTGCCAGGGTTGGAGGATTTGAGCTACAGGGAGAGGCTGAACAGACTGGGGCTGTTTTCCCTGGAGCCTCGGAGGCTGAGGGGTGACCTTATAGAGGTTTACAAAATTATGAGGGGCATGGATAGGATAAATAGGCAAAGTCTTTTCCCTGGGGTTGGAGAGTCCAGAACTAGAGGGCATAGGTTTAGGGTGAGAGGGGGAAAGTATAAAAGGGACCTAAGGGGCAACTTTTTCACACAGAGGGTGGTGTGTGTATGGAATGAGCTGCCAGTGGAAGTGGTGGAGGCTGGTACAATTGCAACATTTAAGAGGCATTTGGATGAGTATATGGATAGGAAGGCTTTGGAGGGATATGGGCCAAGTACTGGCAGGTGGGACTAGATTGGGTTGGGATATCTGGTCAGCATGGACGGGTTGGATCGAAGGGTCTGTTTCCATGCTGTACATCTCTATGGCTCTGTTACTGCATGATGTGGAGATGCCGGTGTTGGACTGGGCTGTACAAAGTTAAAAGTCACACAACACCAGGTTATAGTCCAACAGGTTTAATTGGAAGCACTAGCTTTCGGAGCGCTGCTGCTTTATCTGGTAGCTAGTGGGGCAGGATCATAGGACACTGAATTTATAGCAAAAGATTACAGTGTCATGCAATTAAAATGATGTACTGACCAAACCTAGATTGCTGTTAAGTCTTCCATCTTTTAGAATGGGTTGCAGGTTTCAGTTCATCAATATGTAAATCCCAGAACTTCTTTCAAGTCACATTCTCGAGATAACTTAAGGCTTTATAAAAGAAGGTGACATTTCAGTTCAGACAATGCATTAAAGGTGTGGGGTTAGAGTCTGTCTGTATCCTAATCTTGAGTCAGACTGGTTCTGTTTCCAAAGTGGAATGTATAAAATGTTACATGGATTGACTGCCTGTATTCACTGCCTGCAGGTTGTGTGCTTATTGGGCAAAAATAGAACGCATCTGCAATTACAAATTTACCCCATAGACTCATATGTGTGTGTATGTGTGTGTGTGTATGTGTGTGTGTGTGTGTACGTGGGGGAGAGAGAGAGTGTGAAAGAGAGAGACAGCGAGAGAGAGAATGTCAGTGTGTGTGTGCATGTGAGGGAGAGAGAGTCTGAGAGAGAGAGTGCACGTGTGTGTGTGTGTGTACGTGGGGGAGAGAGAGTGTGTGAAAGAGAGAGACAGAGAGAGAGAGAATGTCAGTGTGTGTGTGCATGTGATGGAGAGAGAGAGTGAGATAGAGAGAGAGAATGTGTGTGTGTGTAGTGCAGTGGGTCACCTGTAGTGTGACATGAACCCAAGGTCCCAGTTGAGGCCATCCCCATGGGGACCGAACTTGGCTCTCAGCCTCTGCTCGGCCATTCTGCGTTGTTGCCTGTCCCGAAGTCCGCCTTGGAGGACGGTCACCTAAAGATCCGAGGCCGAATGTCCCGGACCAACTGGGAGGGTACACCCTGCCTGGTGATTGCTGCACAGTGTCCATTCATCTGTTATTGTAGCGTCTGCTCGGTCTCCCCAATGTACGATGCCTTGGGGCATCCTTGCTGCAGCATGAGACAGGCAACGTTGGCCAAGTCACATGATTACCTGCCACATACACGGAGGGTGGTGGTCCCATCTGTAATGGCAGTGTTCGTGTTGACACTCTGACATGTTTTACAGTGGCTGCCATGACAGGGTTGTATGGTGCTGTGGTCGATGCTGTCCTGAAGGCTGGTCAGTTCACTGTGAACAATGGTCTGTTTAAGGTTTGGTGGTTGTTTAAAGGCGAGAGGTGGAGGTGTAGGGAAGGTCTTGGCGAGGTGCTCATCCTCATCGATAATGTGCTGCAGGTTGCGAAGAACATGGCGTAGTTTCCCCCCTCCCGGGAAGTACGAGACAGTGGAGGGTACCCTATCCATCGCATTACCATGTCTGTCACCTGAGGAGATCTTTATGGTTTCTCACGGTGGCGTGTTGGAACTGACGGTCGATGAGTTGAGCATTGTACCCTTTTCTTATGAAGGCGTCCTTCAGCACCTTCAGGTGTTCATCACGTTCCTCCTCATCTGAACAGATCCTGTGTACGGGTCGGGCTTGTCCGTAGGGGGATGGCTGTTTTAATATATTGTGGTGGAAGTTGGAGAAGTGTAGCATCGTGAGGTTATCCGTGGGTTTGCGGTAGAGTGAGGTACTGTGGTGCCCATCCTTGATGGAGATGCGTGTTTCCGAGAAATTAGACAGATACTAAAGAGTAGTCCATGGTAAGTCTGATGGTGGGATAAAACTTAATGATATCAGTGACTCCTCACTGTGGGTCCAGTGGAATAAAATGTCATCAATATATCTGGTTTATAGTGCCGGTTGGAGGTCCTGTGCTGCCAAGAGGTCTTGTTCAAACTTATGTATGAAAACTCCAACAAACTCCTCACAGGCAGTTACCTGAGGGTGGAATCGAACGCAGGTCCCTGGCTCTGTGAGGCAGCAGCGCTAACCACTGAGTATTCTTAACCTGGAGAGAGAGTATTCTGGCATGTTGTGGTCTTTCTCCCCATCGGAGAGCTGTTCAGCTGATCCGGCTGAAGAGGGAGCTGTGAAATGACCAGCACAACATTGAGGGCTGAAGGGCCTGTACGATCCTGTTCTATGTTCTAAGTGTTGGTCACAGTCTGTCGCACAATACTTCCCTTTCCCTGTTTTGTAGAGATGGCAGGTAGGGTCACTGTGTTCTCAGCTGTTTGAGTTATTCAGTTCGATACTGAGGCGGGGCGGGACTGCGGATAACATCTGGCATCAGGAGTGAGACATGAGGTGGATCTGTAATTCACACACGAGCTGACACTGCCATCATTGGACAGATTACTGTAACAAACTGCACACTTTTCAGTTCTGGAGAATGGATAATTTCCCCGGGGAGGGGTGGCAGCTTGGAGGAGTCCATGAATGGGAAAGGGATGTGGGCAGTGAGGGCCCAGTGAAGAAAACAGAGGGACAAAGAGCTAAATTCCAAATTACTTTTATTACATCTCATACGTCTATCAACCCAATTAAATAAAGAAACATTTGCATTTATTTAGTGCCTTGTACAACTGAGCCAAAATGCTACGACACGTTTTGGAAATGTACTTCAAAGGCTGTAAAAGGTCTTGGGTCTATTCAAGGCTGTGAATGGTGCTATATAAATGCAATAAATCTGTTTTTGTATTTTTCATTCACAGGGAATTGGGCACCACTGGTTCACCTGCCTCTGATATTTCACCACACGGTTTGGATATGTTCCAATGTCCATCAAATACAATTTATTAAAATATTATTTAAAACATCAATTACACTAACGAGAGATTTTCCCTGTTGGGTCATACTTGAGGACCAGGTCAGTGGGTGTATAGCATCTCGTGAGGGCATGGGTAATGTCAGGAAGTGGTGTGATGTTGAGAGTTCTTTAGTTAAAAAATAGTCCATCCCATTAAACTTCAACTCGGCACCCACTCTCATCACAGGTGGAGTCTCACCAGGAGCATCAACAATGTCTCACACATCCAAACAAAACACTTCAGTCTTGCTTTCACCCTCTTTATAGTCCACATTTCATTAATGTGTTCACAGAATGTGGTCATTGCTGATTAGGCCACCATTTGTTCTCCATCTCTACTTGCCTGAAGGACAGTTAAGAGTCAACCACATTGAAGTCACATGTAGGCCAGACCAGGTAAGGATGGCAGATTCCCTTCCCTAAAGTACACTCGTGAACAAGATGAGGGCTTAATGACAATCAGCAATGGCTGCATAGTTATTCTGGACTCAAAACAATAATTCTATATTTCTCTCCACAGATGCCAGGAGACAGTGACGTCTGCAGATGCTGGAGATTAGAGTCGAGAATGTGTTGCTGGAAAAGCACAGCAGGTCAGGCAGCATCCGAGGAGCAGGAGAGTCAACAATTCAGGCATAAGCCCTTCATCAGGAATCTCCACAGACCTGCTGAGTTTCTCCAGCAATTCCTGATTTTGTCTCAGATTTCCAGCATCTGCAGCTCTTTGCTTTATTCTAGTTACATGGTTATTGTTAATCTCACCTTTTGAAAATTATTATTGAATTCAAATTCCATCACCTGCCCTAGTGAGCTCTGAACCCACATTCCCAGAAAGAATGAAGGGGTGCTTGACATTGCTAGGACGGGGTCTTACAGTGAGGATTGTACAAGGCAGGTGGTGATGGAGAGCATTGAAGGTTTCCTGCCTGGAGAAGGCTACACCTCCAAAAAGAGACTGAATCTATGGAATTGTGGACAGGGGGCTTTTGGAGGTTGGGTCATTGAGTATATTCAAGGCTGACCTTTAATCAGGAAGGGAATCAAGGGTTATGTGGAAAAGAAAGGAAAGTGGAGCTGAAGATTATCAGATCAGCCAATGATCTCATTGAATGGAGGAGCAGATTCAATGGGCTGAATGGCCTGGAGCAGAGGTGATGGCCAAGTGGTATTATCACTGGACTGGTAATCCAAAGATCCAGGTAATGCTTCACTGGAGGCTCACTGATGATGTTACTTAGTATGGGCTGACGAAATGTCTGAAAACGAACCTTCCAGCTCAGCGAGCAAACCTACATCCAGACCCAGGTAATGTTCTGGGGATCTGAGTTTGAATCTCACCATGGCAGATGGTGCAATTTGAATTCAATAAAAATCTGGAATTAAGAGTCTATAGATGACCATTATTCCATTGTTGGAAAAACCCATCTGGGTCATTAATATCCTGTAGGGAAGGAAGCTGCCATCCTTACCTGGTCTGGCCTACATGTGACTCCAGACCCACAGCAACGTGGTTGACTCTTAACTGCCCTTTGGGTAATTAGGGATGGGCAATAAATGTTGGGCCTGGCTAGTTACACCCTCATCCTGTGAATGAATAAAAAATTCCTGCTCCTATGTCTGACAGCAGCAGCAGCATAAACATTCCCCTCATCGACACGCTTCCAGAAGGATTGGGTCACATGGTGCATCCTGTTAAAACCCGAGCTGCTGCCAATTCCTCTCCCATTCGCTGTTAAACAATATCAGCTTCAGACCAGTGTCTTCCAAGCAGTTTGCAAGGAGCTGGTTAATAGGATCCTCCCACATCTTTCAAAGATGAACAGAAACCAAATTGTCCAGGAATATCGATGATGTCAGTTAACCTGTGCAGAGAGGTTATGACACACTGCCAGAGCAGCTTGGACTAGAACTTGGCTCTCCTGGCTCAGAGATAGGGACAATTTCACAACAGCCCTTTCAGGAATGTGGCATTATGCGCAATGTGAAACCAGCAAGAAACTTCCTCATATTTCCTGAGTGACGTTCTTTCAGGAAATCTATATCCATCACAAAAACCACACAACAGCTTCATCAGCTCAGTACAAGTCATTAAAACTCAAAAGAATTGCAGATGCTGTCAATCAGAGGGAAAAACAGGAATTGCGGGAAAAGCTCAGCAGGTCTGGCAGATTCTGTGGAGAGAAAGCAGAGTGAACATTTTGGATCCGGTGACCCTTCCTCAGAACTGAAAGCTTGTGATTTCAAATAAACCTGTTCACATCATCCATCACCTCATTAGCAGGATCTGCAGGAAGGCCATGACAGAAAGTTGCTGGCTTTCCCTAAAGTTCCTGCATTCCTTTGGGGGCAGGGTTGGGGTCAATGATACTCAGTACCCACTTTAGCACAACTCGGTCAAAACGTCAGAACATCCCAATCCCTGTTAGAAACCAGAGAGCTGGGTGTCCGTTGCCAAGTTTTCCTGGTTTGGGAGAAACATCAGCCAAGCCCCCAGTGCAAATGGTGACCCTTTGGCTGCTCCTGTAGATTTAATTGCAACAGCCCCTTTTGTGTATTTAGCATCAAATGTGATGGTAGGAGGAGGTGTCTTCGAGTTGGCGTCTGGTTTCAGCGGTGTAGAGGTCAGTGCGCCAAACTATCACAGCACCCCCTTTATCCGCTGGTGTTTAAATTGTGTTAAAATCAAGTGCATTTCTCAGGATTCTTGCCGAAACTTAAAAGTGTGTTTGCCTCGCAACACCACACCCCTGGGCCTCCTCCATCGCCACTCCCTCACCACCAGACGCCTGGAGGAAGAGCGCCTCATCTTCCACCTCGGAACACTTCAACCCCAGGGCATCAATGTGGACTTCACCAGTTTCCTCATTTCCCCTTCCCCCACCTTACCCCAGTTCCAACCTTTCAGCTTAGCACAGTCCTCATGACCTGTCCCACCTGTCCATCTTCCTTCCCACCTATATGTTCCACCCTCCCCTCCGACATATCACTTTTACTCCCCCCCCCATCCAACTATTGCACTCTCAGCTACCTTTCCCCAGCCCCACCCCGCCTTTCCCATTTATCTCTCCACCCACGAGGCTCCCAGCCTCATTCCTGATGAAGGGCTTTTGCCTGAAATGTCGATTTTCCTGCTCCTCGGATGCTGCCTGACCTGCTGTGCTTTTCCAGCACCACTCTAATCTAGACCCTTATCTCCAGCATCACTTTTACCTATCATTTAAACACCACTGAGTCTTAATTTGTGAAATTGCATCTTGTGGGATCATGCTGTGTAGACATTGGCTGCTCCATTTCCTATGTTCCAACCTGCACCTCCAGGAAAGGATGGCTCAGTGGTTAGCACTGCTGCCTCACAGCACCAGGGACCCAGGTTTGATTCCAGCCTTGGGTGTGTGGAGTTTGCACATTCTCCCCGTGTCTGTGTGGGTTCCCTCCGGGTGCTCCGGTTTCCTCCCACAGTCCAAAGATGTGCAGGTTAGGTGAATTGGCCATGCTAAATTGGCCATAGTGTTCAGGGATGTGCATTAGTCAGGGGTAAATAGTGGGGAATAGGTCTGGGTGGTTACTCTTTGGAGGGTTGGTATGGACTTGTTGGGCTGAATGGCCTGTTTCCACACTGTAGGGATTCTGTGATTAATTCTATATTCTGAGGTCAAGACATAAATGTAAGATGTTCCATTTTTTTCTCCTATTTTTCTGGTTAATCATACTTTCATGGTTTGTTGGTTTAATGAGATCTGGGTGTGGAAATAAATTTAGTTTGTTTGCTGCAGTCACCACTCATTAAAATGAATTCTGATGTACTTATCCAAGTGTTTTTAAAAAATACAAATTGCACACTTAGTGATGGAATGAAATGTCCCCTTAAAAGAAGGAATGAACACAAACTAAAACAGAAAGATAGACCTGCACTTCTCCGGCACCTTATTCACAGCCTCATCATCTTGCGAGGTTTTTGATAGCAAATGAAATATTTTTGAAGTTTAGTGACCGTTGTAACGTGGGATTCACATGAGCTAGATTAACTGCAAACTCTGATAAAATACAATGGGATAAGTGGCCAGTTTGTTTTTTTTAAACAAACACAGAAGTTACTGGAGAATCTCAGCATGTCTGACAGCGAAAGTTAACACTTCGAGTCCAGTGTGCCTCCTTTCCTGAAGTTAAAAATCATACAACACCAGGTTATAGTCCAACAGGTTTAATCCTTCATCCGAAAGCTAGTGTGCTTCCAATTAAACCTGTTGGACTATAACCTGGTGTTGTGTGATTTTTAACTTTGTACACCCCAGTCCAACACCGGCATCTCCAAATCATTTCCTGAACTTAGTTTTGTTCTGAAAAAGTCATACCGGACTCAAAAACATTATCTCTGTTTCCCTCCCACCCACATCATCTACTGCATCCGCTGCAGCCGGTGTGGCCTCCTCTATATTGGGGAGACAGGCCGCCTACTTGCGGAGCGATTCAGAGAGCACCTCTGGGCCACCCGGACGAACCAACCCAACCAACCTGTAGCACAGCATTTCAACTCCCCCTCCCACTCCACCGAGGATATGCAGGTCATTGGACTCATCCACCGCCAAACCACAACAACCCGACGGTCGGAGGAGGAGCGTCTTATCTTCCGACTGGGAACCCTCCAACCACAGGGGATGAACTTGGACTTCACCAGTTTCTTCATCCCCCCTCCCCCCACCTTGTCTCAGCCGGATCCCTCCAGCCCGGCACCGCCTTCCTGACCTGCAGTCTTCTTCTTGACCTCTCCGCCTCCATCCTAATCCGACCTATCACCCTCACCTTGACCTCTTTCCACCTATCACATTTCCAACGCCCCTCCTCCAAGTCCCTCCTCCCTACCTTTTATCTTCTCCTGCTGAACACTCTCTGCTCATTCCTGAAGAAGGGCCTGTGCCCGAAACGTCGAATCTCCTGTTCCCTGGATGCTGCCTGACCTGCTGTGCTGTTCCAGCAATAAAGTTTCAACTTTGATCTCCAGCATCTGCAGACCTCACTTTCTCCTCTGTTTCCCTCACCATGGACATTGCCAGATTTGCTGAGTTTTTCAAACAATTTCTGTGTTTGTTTCAGATTCCTATCATCTGCAGTATTTTACCTTAAATGTTTAAAATGCATCAGATGAGCATTGAGTGCAGGCTAGGATACAGGGGACAAACTTTATCGACAGTTCTTCCAAAGGAACTGTGACATCTCTTGTATCCATTTGAGAGAAGAGATAGGGCCTTCGTTTAACATCTCAACTGAGCAGTGGCACATCTGAAAGTGCGGCACTCCCTCAGCACTGATCCTCCGACAGTGCGGCACTCCCTCAGCACTGACCCTCTGACAGTGCAGCACTCCCTCAGCATTGACCCTCCAACAGTGCGGAACTCCCTCAGCATTGACCCTCCAACAGTGTGGCCCTCCCTCAGCACTGACCCTCTGACAGTGCAGCACTCCCTCAGCACTGATCCTCCGACAGTGCGGCACTCCCTCAGCACTGACCCTCCAACAGTGCGGAACTCCCTCAGCACTGACCCTCCGACAGTGCGGCACTCCCTCAGCACTGACCCTCCGACAGTGCGGCGCTCCCTCAGCACTGACCCTCCGACAGTGTGGCGCTCCCTCAGCACTGCCCCTCCGACAGTGCGGTACTCCCTCAGTGCTGACCCTCCGACAGTGCAGCCCTCCCTCAGTACTGACCCTCCGACAGTGCCGCACTCCCTCAGCACTGACCCTCCGACAGTGCGGCCTTCCCTCAGCACTGACCCTCCAACAGTGCGGCGCTCCCTCAGCACTGACACTCCGACAGTGCGGCACTCCCGCAGTGCTGACCCTCCGACACTGCGGCCCACCATCAGTGCTGACCCTCCGACAGTGCAGCACTCCCTCAGCACTGACCCTCCGACAGTGCGGCCTTCCCTCAGCACTGACCCTCCAACAGTGCGGCCCACCCGCAGTGCTGACCCTCCAACAGTGCTGACCTCCCTCAGTGCTGACCCTCTGACAGTGTGGCAGTCCCTCCTCACTGATTCTCCGACAGTGCATCACTCCATCAGCACTGACCCTCTGACAGTGCAGCACTCCCTCAGCACTGACCCTCCGACATTGCGGCATTCCCTCAGCACTGACCCTCTGACAGTGCTGCCCTGCCTCAGTACTGACCCTTCGACAGTGCGGTGCTCCCTCACTACTGACCCTCCGACAGTGCGGCGCTCCCTCACTACTGACTCTCTGACAGTACGGCGCTCAATTAGTACTGACCCTCCAACGGTGTAGCCCTCCCTCAGTGCTGACCCTCCAACAGTGCTGCATTCCCTCAGCACTGACCCTCCGACAGTGCGGCACTCCCTCAGTACTGACCCTCCGACTGTGTGGCCCTCCCTCAGTACTGACCCTCTGACAGAGCTGCAGTCCCTCAGAACTGACCCTCTGACACTATGGCGCCCCCTCAGTATTCACTCTCTAACAGTGCGGTGCTCCCTCAGTACTGACTCTCCAACAGTGCAGCGCTCCCTCATTACTGACCCTCTGAAAGTGCGGCACTCCCTCAGTACTGATCCTCTGTCAGTGCGGCACTCCCTCAGCACTGACCCTCCGACGGTTCGGCACTCCCTCAGTACTGACCCTCCGACAGTGCGGCACTCCCTCAGCACTGACCCTCCGACGGTTCGGCACTCCCTCAGTACTGACCCTCCGACAGTGGAGCACTCCCTCAGCACTGACCGTCCGACAGTGCGGCACTCCCTCAGCAGTGACCCTCCGACAGTGCGGCACTCCCTCAGTACTGATCCTCCGACAGTGTGGCCCTCCCTCAGTGCTGACCCTCCGACAGTGCCGCACTCCCTCAGCACTGACCCTCCGACAGTGCGGCATTCCCTCAGCATTGACCCTCCGACAGTACGGCACTCCCTCAGCACTGACCCTCCAACAGTGCGGCATTCCCTCAGCACTGACCCTCCGGCAGTGTGGCACTCCCTCAGCATTGACCCTATGACAGTGTGGCAGTCCTTCCTCACTGACCCTCCGACAGTGCATCACTCCCTCAGCACTGACCCTCTGACAGTGGATCACTCCCTCAGCACTGACCCTCCGACAGTGCATCACTCCCTCAGCACTGACCCTCTGACAGTGGATCACTCCCTCAGCACTGACCCTCTGACAGTGCGGCACTCCCTCGGTACTGACCCTCTGATAGTGCAGCACACCCTCAGCACTGACCCTCTGACAGTGCTGCCCTGCCTCAGTACTGACTCTCCGACAGAGCAGCGCTCCCTCACTACTGACCCACCGACAGTGCGGCGCGCCCTCACTACTGACCCTCTGACAGTGCGGCACTCCCTCAGTACTGACCCTCTGACAGTGCGGCAGTCCGTCAGTACTGACCCTCTGACAGTGTGGCAGTCCCTCAGTACTGACCCTCCTCCAGTGCAGCACACCCTCAGCACTGACCCTCTGACAGTGCGGCACTCTCTCAGTACTGACCCTCTGACAGTGTGGCAGTCCCTCAGTACTGACCCTCCAACAGTGCAGAACTCCCCCAGCACTGACCCTCTGACAGTGCAGCACTCCCTCAATGCTGACCCTCCGACAGTGCAGCACACCCTCAGTACTGACACTCTGACAGTGCGGCACTCCCTCTGTACTGACCCTCTGACAGTGTGGCAGTCGCTCAGTACTGACCCTCTGACACTGCGTCACTCCCTCAGTACTGACCCTCTGATAGTGCAGCATTCCCTCAGTATTGACCCTCTGATAGTGTGGCACTCCCTCAGTACTGATTCTCCGACAGTGCAGCACTCCCTCAGTACTGACCCTCTGATAGTGTGGCACTCCCTCAGTACTGACCCTCTGATAGTGGCACTCCCTCAGTACTGACCCTCTGATAGTGTGGCACTCCCTCAGCACTGACCCTCCGACAGTGTGGCACTCCCTCAGTACTGACCCTCCGACAGTGCGGCACTCCCTCAGCACTGACCCTCTGACAGTGTGGCACTCCCTCAGGAATGACCCTCTGACAGAGCAGCGCTCCCTCAGTACTGACCCTCTGACAGTGCAGCGCTCCCTCAGTACTGACCCTCTGAGAGTGTGGCACTCCCTCCGTACTGACCCTCCGACAGTGTGGCACTCCCTCAGTACTGACCCTCTGACACTGCGGCACTCCCTCAGCACTGACCCTCTGACAGAGCAGCGCTCCCTCAGTACTACCCTCCGACAGTGCGGCACTCCCTCAGCACTGACCCTCTGACAGTGTGGCACTCCCTCAGTACTGACTCTCTGACAGTTTGGCACTCCCTCATTGCTGACCCTCTGACAGTGTGGCAGTCCCTCATTACTGACCCTCTGACAGTGCGGCACTCCCTCAGCACTGACCCTCTGACAGTGTGGCACTCCCTCAGTGCTGACCCTCCGACAGTGTGGCACTCCCTCAGTACTGACCCTCTGACAGTGTGGCACTTCCTTAGTACTGACCCTCTGACAATGTGGCACTCCCTCAGTACTGACCCTCTGACAGTTCGGCACTCCCTCAGCACTGATCCTCTGACAGTGCGGCACTCTCTCAGTATTGACCCACTGACAGTGCGGCACTCCCTCAGTACTGACCCTCTGACAGTGTGGCACTCCCTCAGTACTGACCCTCTGACAGTGTGGCAGTCCCTCAGTACTGACCCTCCAACAGTGCAGAACTCCCCCAGCACTGACCCTCTGACAGTGCAGCACTCCCTCAATGCTGACCCTCCGACAGTGCAGCACACCCTCAGTACTGACACTCTGACAGTGCGGCACTCCCTCTGTACTGACCCTCTGACAGTGTGGCAGTCGCTCAGTACTGACCCTCTGACACTGCGTCACTCCCTCAGTACTGACCCTCTGATAGTGCAGCATTCCCTCAGTATTGACCCTCTGATAGTGTGGCACTCCCTCAGTACTGATTCTCCGACAGTGCAGCACTCCCTCAGTACTGACCCTCTGATAGTGTGGCACTCCCTCAGTACTGACCCTCTGATAGTGGCACTCCCTCAGTACTGACCCTCTGATAGTGTGGCACTCCCTCAGCACTGACCCTCCGACAGTGTGGCACTCCCTCAGTACTGACCCTCCGACAGTGCGGCACTCCCTCAGCACTGACCCTCTGACAGTGTGGCACTCCCTCAGGAATGACCCTCTGACAGAGCAGCGCTCCCTCAGTACTGACCCTCTGACAGTGCAGCGCTCCCTCAGTACTGACCCTCTGAGAGTGTGGCACTCCCTCAGTACTGACCCTCCGACAGTGTGGCACTCCCTCAGTACTGACCCTCTGACACTGCGGCACTCCCTCAGCACTGACCCTCTGACAGAGCAGCGCTCCCTCAGTACTACCCTCCGACAGTGCGGCACTCCCTCAGCACTGACCCTCTGACAGTGTGGCACTCCCTCAGTACTGACTCTCTGACAGTTTGGCACTCCCTCATTGCTGACCCTCTGACAGTGTGGCAGTCCCTCATTACTGACCCTCTGACAGTGCGGCATTCCCTCAGCACTGACCCTCTGACAGTGTGGCACTCCCTCAGTGCTGACCCTCCGACAGTGTGGCACTCCCTCAGTACTGACCCTCTGACAGTGTGGCACTTCCTTAGTACTGACCCTCTGACAGTGTGGCACTCCCTCAGTACTGACCCTCTGACAGTTCGGCACTCCCTCAGCACTGATCCTCTGACAGTGCGGCACTCTCTCAGTATTGACCCACTGACAGTGCGGCACTCCCTCAGTACTGACCCTCTGACAGTGTGGCACTCCCTCAGTACTGACCCTCTGACAGTGTGGCAGTCCCTCAGTACTGACTCTCTGACAGTGCGGCACTCCCTCAGCACTGACCCTCTGACAGTGTGGCACTCCCTCAGTACTGACCCTCCGACAGTTCGGCACTCCCTCAGCACTGATTCTCTGACAGTGCGGCACTCCCTCAGTACTGACCCTCTGACAGTGCGGCACTCCCTCAGTACTGACCCTCTGACAGTGTGGCACTCTCTCAGCACTGACCCATTCGACAGTGCGGCCCTCCCTCCGTACTGACCCTCTGACAGTGCGGCACTCCCTCAGCACTGACCCTCTGACAGTGCGGCACTCCCTCAGTACTGACCCTCTGACAGTGCGGCACTCCCTCAGTGCTGACCCTCTGACAGTGCGGCACTCCCTCAGTGCTGACCCTCTGACAGTGTGGCACTCCCTCAGTACTGACCCTCCGACAGTGCGGCACTCCCTCAGCACTGACCCTCTGACAGTGTGGCACTCCCTCAGCACTGGCCCTCTGACAGTGCGGCACTCCCTCAGTGCTGACCCTCTGACAGTGTGGCCCTCCCTCAGTACTGTCCCTCTGACGGTGTGGCACTCCCTCAGTACTGACCCTCTGACAGTGTGGCAGTCCCTCAGTACTGACCCTCTGACACTGCGGCACTCCCTCAGTACTGACCCTCTGATAGTGTGGCACTCCCTCAGTACTGACCCTCTGATAGTGGCAGTCCCTCAGTACTGACCCTCTGACAGTGCAGCACTCCCTCAGTACTGACCCTCCGACAGTGTGGCACTCCCTCAGTACTGACCCTCCGACAGTGCGGCACTCCCTCAGCACTGACCCTCTGACAGTGTGGCACTCCCTCAGTACTGACCCTCTGACAGTGTGGCACTCCCTCAGTACTGACCCTCCGACAGTGTGGCACTCCATCAGTACAGACCCTCTGACAGTGTGGCACTCCCTAAGCACTGGCCCTGTGACAGTGCAGCACTCCCTCAGCACTGACCCTCCGACAGTGCAGCACTCCCTCAGTACTGGCCCAAACTGTGTGCTCATGTCCCTGGCCCGAGTGTTGTCCTCCACGATTGTCTGAATCTGCCTTAGGAAGCTGAACATCAGTGAAGAATGAAACATAGAACCCTGCAGTGTGCAAGCAGGCTATTCGGCCCATCGAGCTCAAACTGACCCTCTAAACAGCATCTCCATCCCAGTTACTCTGCATTTCCCATGGCCAATCCACCCAACCTGCACATCTTTGGACTGTGGGAGGGAGAACGAGCAAACTCCACACAGACAGTCACCCGAGGATGGGATCGAACCCAGGTCCCTGGCGCTGTGAGGCAGCAGTGCTAACCACTGTGCCACCGGGTGGTGAATACCAAAACATCCAGAACAGTCTGGATTCCTTTGTGATCCTGTGCCAGCTGTTGAAATTGGTCCAATGGATAATTTCACCAAATCCCCGCCAAAATAAAACACAAAGTTCATTCCCTGAAGGAATTCAATAATGTTGCTGAATTTGTTGCTAATTAATCGCCTCCAGTCCTCCAGCTTAATCGATCTCAGAGAGCCGTGCACTTAAATCATTGTCAGCCGTCCTTCTCCTGAGGAGATAGATATAATTTAATCAACATTGAGTGAGTTTTGTTAAGTGTTTATTTTACATTTTTAATTATGTATTCCTCTCCACAAGAGCCTTGAGGCTATACAAACAGACCTGCATCATTAAAATCTCTGGTGCTTGTCTGGAAATCCTCTCTGAAAAACAAAACCACTCAATATCTATTGCCATCTTTTTCTGATTGAAATGTGCGTTGGTGTTACCCATCGGTTTATACACAATAAAGTCAAGGGTTCGATTGTAATGTCACAGATTAAAATTCTGTCAATTAGACTGAAGAAGTTAACCCTTTCCTAGTGGCTTCACTGGCTGTACAATGTATGAGCAGGCCACTCTCTAACTGAGTTTAAGGGAGAGTATTGTGTGCAGTTTTGGGCCCCGTATCTCAGGAAGGATGTACTGGTCCTGGAGCACGTTCAGAGGAGGTTCACGAGAATGGTCCCAGGAATGAAAAGCTTAACATATAGAACATAGAACATAGAAACGTACAGCACAGAACAGGCCCTTCAGCCCAAGATATTGTGCCAAGGATTATTCCTAGTCTAAATTTGCATGTCCAGCAGTCGCTTAAATGTCCCCAATGACTCTGCTTTCACCACCACAGCCAGCAACGCATTCCATGCATTCATAACTCTCTGCATAAAGAACCTACCTCTGACGTCTCCTCTACACCTTCCTCCTAACACCTCAAAATAGACAATAGACAATAGGTGCAGGAGTAGGCCATTCTGCCCTTCGAGCCTGCACCACCATTCATTATGATCATGGCTGATCATCCTCAATCAGTATCCTGTTCCTGCCTTATCCCCATAACCCTTGATTTCACTATCCTTAAGAGCTCTATCCATCTCTTTCTTGAAAGTATCCAGAGACTGGGCCTCCACTGCCTTCTGGGGCAGAACATTCCACATACCCACCACTCTCTGGGTGAAGAAGCTTCTCCTCATCTCTGTCCTAAATGGCCTACCCCTTATTTTTAAGCTGTGTCCTCTGGTTCAGGATTCACCCATCAGCGGAAACATGTTTCCTGCCTCCAGAGTGTCCAATCCTTTAATAATCTTATACGTCTCAATCAGATCCCCTCTCAATATTCTAAACTCAAGGGTATACATAGAACATAGAACATAGAACATAGAAGAATACAGCGCAGTACAGGCCCTTCGGCCCTCGATGTTGCGCCAATCCAAGCCCACCTAACCTACACTAGTCCACTATCCTCCATTTGCCTATCCAATGCCCGCTTAAATGCCCATAATGACGGAGAGTCCACCACTGCTACTGGCAGGGCATTCCATGAACTCACGACTCGCTGAGTAAAGAACCTACCCCTAACATCTGTCCTATACCTACCACCCCTTAATTTAAAGCTATGCCCCCTTGTAATAGCTGACTCCATACGTGGAAAAAGGTTTTTTAGATTAGATTAGATTAGATTACTTACAATGTGGAAACAGGCCCTTCGGCCCAACAAGTCCACACCGCCCCGCCGAAGCGCAACCCACCCATACCCCTACATTTACCCCTTACCTAACACTACGGGCAATTTAGCATGGCCAATTCACCTGACCTGCACATCTTTGGACTGTGGGAGGAAACCGGAGCACCCGGAGGAAACCCACGCAGACACGGGGAGAACGTGCAAACTCCACACAGTCAGTCGCCTGAGGCGGGTATTGAACCTGGGTCTCTGGCGCTGTGAGGCAGCAGTGCTAACCACTGTGCCACCGTGCCGCCCCTAATGTTCTCATGGTCAACCCTATCTAAACCCCTAATCATCTTGTACACCTCTATCAAGTCACCCCTAAACCTTCTTTTCTCCAATGAAAACAACCCCAAGTGCCTCAGCCTTTCCTCATGCAATCTTCCTACCATACCAGGCAACATCCTGGTAAACCTCCTCTGCACCCGTTCCAGTGCCTCCATATCCTTCCTATAGTATGGCGACCAAAACTGCACACAATACTCCAGATGCGGCCGCACCAGAGTCTTATACAACTGCAACATGACCTCAGTACTCCGGAACTCAATTCCTCTACCAATAAAAGCCAGTACGCCATATGCCTTCTTCACCGCACTATTTACCTGGGTGGCAACTTTCAAAGATCTGTGTACATGGACACCAAGATCCCTCTGCTCATCCACACTACCAAGTATCCGACCATTAGCCCAGTACCCCGTCTTTTTGTTACTCTTACCAAAGTGAATCACCTCACACTTAGCTACATTGAACTCCATTTGCCACCTTTCTGCCCAGTTCTGCAGCTTATCTATATCCCGCTGTAACCTGCCACATCCTTCCTCACTGTCTACAACTCCTCCGACTTTCGTATCATCTGCAAACTTGCTCACCCAACCTTCTAACCCCTCCTCCAGGTCATGTATAAAAATGACAAACAGCAATGGTCCCAAAACAGATCCTTGCGGAACACCGCTAGTAACTGCACTCCAAGATGAACCTTTACCATCAATTACTACCCTCTGTCTTCTTCCAGCCAGCCAAGTCCTAATCCAAACCTCCAACTCACCCTCAATGCCATACCTCCGTATTTTTTGCAGTAGTCTACCATGGGGAACCTTATCAAACGCCTTACTAAAATCCATATACACCACATCTACCGCTTTCCCCTCGTCCACCTCCTTAGTCACCTTCTCAAAGAATTCAATAAGGTTTGTGAGGCACGACCTTCCCTTCACAAAACCATGCTGACTATCCTTGATCACATTATTCCTATCCAGATGTTCATAAATCCTATCCCTTACAATTCTCTCTAAGATTTTGCCCACAACAGAAGTGAGACTCACCGGCCTATAGTTACTAGGGTTATCCCTACTCCCCTTCTTGAACCACATTTGCTAGCCTCCAATCTTCTGGCACTACTCCTGTAGACAACGAGGACATAAAAATCAAGGCCAATGGCTCTGCAATCTCCTCCCTTGTTTCCCCGAGAATCCTAGGATAAATGCCATCAGGCCCAGGGGACTTATCTATTTTCACCCTTTCCAGAATTTCCAACACCTCTTCTCTACATACCTCAAAGCCATCCATTCTACTTAATTGTGACTCAGTATTCACATTGACGATAATGTCCTGTTCCTGATTGAATACTGACGAAAAGTATTCATTCAGTGTCTCCCCAATCTCTTCAGCCTCCACACGCAACTTCCCACTACTATCCTTGACTGGACCTATTCCTACCCTAGTCATTCTTTTATTCCTGACATACCTATAGAAAGCCTTAGGGTTTTCCCTAATCCTACCGACTAAGGACCTTTCATGTCCCCTCCTTGCTGCTCTTAGCTCTCTCTTCAGGTCCTTCCTGGCTACCTTATAACTCTCAATCACCCCAATTGAACCTTCACGCCTCATCTTTACATAGGCTGCCCTCTTCCATTTAACAAGGGATTCCAATTCCTTATTAAACCACGGCTCCCTCACACGACCCTTTCCTCCCTGCCTGACGGATACATACTTATCAAGGACACTCAATAGTTGCTCCTTGAACAAGCTCCACATATCAATTACACTCTTGCCTTGAAGCTTACTTTTCCAAGCCACACATCCTAAGTCATGCCTCACCGCATCATAATTTCCCTGCCCCCAGCTATAACTCTTGCCCTGTAGTGCACACTTATCCCTCTCCATCACTAGAGTAAAAGTCACCGAACTGTGGTCACTGTCCCCAAAGTGCTCACCTACCTCTAATTCTATCACCTGGGCTGGTTCATTACCCAGAGCCAAATCCAGTATGGCCTCACCTCTTGTTGGCCTATCTACATATTGTGTCAGGAAACCCTCCTGCACACATTGGACAAACACTGACCCATCTAACGAACTTGAGCTATAGCTTTCCCAATCAATATCAGGAAAGTTAAAGTCCCCCATAACAACCACCCTATTACTTTCACTTCTCTTGAATCATCCTCGCAATCCTTTCTTCTACATCTCTAGGACTATTAGGAGGCCTGTAAAAAACTCCTAACAGGGTGAGCTCACCTTTCCTATTCCTAACCTCAGCCCAAACTACCTCAGATGGCGAGTCTTCATCCATCGTCCTTTCCACCGCTGTAATACTATCTTTGACAAGCAATGCCACACCTCCCCCTCTTCTACCCCCACCTCTGACCCTTCTAAAACATTTACACCCTGGGACCTGCAACAGCCAATCCTGTCCCTGTTCTACCCATGTCTCCGTAATAGCCACAACATCGAAATCCCAGGTACCAACCCACGCTGCAAGTTCACCTACCTTATTTCGTATACTTCTTGCATTGTAGTATACACACTTCAAGCCACTTTCCTGTTTACGGGCACCCTCCTTTGAAATTGATGCCATGTTCCTAACCTCCCTACACTCCAGGTCCTGCACCCTAAAGCTACAGTCTGGGTTCCCATGCCCCTGCAGAGTTAGTTTAAACGCCCCCCAAGAGCACTAGCAAACCTCCCCCTAAGGATACTGGTGCCCCTCAGGTTCAGGTGTAGACCATTCTGTTTATAGAGGTCCCACCTTCCCCAGAAAGAACCCCAGTTATCCAGATACCAGAATCCCTCCCTTTTGCACCATCCGTGTAGCCACGCATTTAACTGTTCTCTCTCCCTATTCCTCGACTCTATCACGTGGCACGGGTAACAAACCAGAGACAACAACTCTGCTTGTTCTAACTCTGAGCTTCCAACCTAGCTCCCTGAAAGCCTGCCTAACATCCTCAGCCCTCCTCCTACCTATGTCATTGGTGCCAATGTGGACCACGACTTCGGGCTGCTCCCATTCCCCCTTAAGGACCCGGAAAACACGATGAGAGACATCACGTACCCTTGCACCTGGGAGGCAACATACCAAACGTGAGTCTCTCTCGTTCCCACAAAACCGCCTATCTGTGCCCCGAACTATCGAGTCCCCAATAACTATTGCTCTGCTCTTCTCCACCCTTCCCTTCTGAGTAACGGGGACAGGCTCCGTGCCAGAGGCCTGAACCCCATTGCTTACCCCGGGTAAGTCGTCCCCCCCACAAGTATCCAAAACGGTATACTTGTTCTTGAGGGGAACGGCTGCAGGGGGTCCCTGCACTGGCTGCTTCCTCCCAGTCCCCCTCACTGTCACCCATCTATCTGCAATCTTTGGAGTTACTACTTCCCTAAAGCTCCGATCTATGATCCCCTCTGCCTCCCGAATGATCCTAAGTTCATCCAACTCCAGCTCCAGTTCCCTAACACAGTCTTGGAGGAGCTGGAGATGGGTGCACTTCCTGCAAGTGTAATCAGCAGGGACGATCATGGCATCCCTCACCTCAAACATGTTGCAAGAGGAACATTGCACTGCCTTCACTGCCATCCCTCTAAAAGTAACCTTTTTTAAAAAAAACTGGGTCTAAAGAATACAACAAGCAAAATGCAGCACTTACCTACTTCCCACAACGGGTCTTATTATTTAGGTTAGAGGAGGAAGGCGGGTGGGAGACACTACCTCTGTAGTGCCTCGGGTTCTTCTCCTGCGCGCTTTTAAAGGGAAAAAAACCTACCCGGCTGCCCCTCTGGTCTTCGTCACTTCCCCCTGCTGCTCCCGCTCTTTCTGTGAAGAGAAAAAAAAACACCGCTGCCCGCTACCGGTAAGTAATTTTAAAACAAACTGTCTTACCTTAGCTGCTGCTCGCACTCAAAGTACAAGCCCAGTTGCTCCAATCTTTCAGCGTAAGATAGTCCCGCCATTCCAGGAATTGACCTCGTGAACCTACGCTGCACTCCCTCAGTAGCCAGAATGTCTTTCCTTAAATTTGGAGACCAGAACTGCACACAATATTCCAGGTGCGGTCTCACCAGGGCCCTGTACAGCTGCAGAAGAACCTCCTTGCTTCTATACTCAATCCCTCTTGTTATGAAGGCCAGCATGCTATTAGCCGCCTTCACTACCTGCTGCACCTGCATGCTTACCTTCATTGACTGGTGTACAAGAACACCCAGATCTCTCTGTACTGCCCCTTAACCTAACTTGACTCCATTTAGGTAGTAATCTGCCTTCCTGTTCTTGCCACCAAAGTGGATAACCATACATTTATCCACATTAAACTGCATCTGCCATGCACCTGTCCACTCACCTAACCTGTCCGGTCACCATGTAATCTCCGAACATCCTCCTCACATTTTACCGTGCCACCCAGCTTTGTATCATCAGCAAATTTGCTAATATTACTTTTAATACCATCATCTATATCATTAATGTATATTGTAAAAAGCTGCGATCCCAGCACTGATCCCTGCGGTACCCCACTGGTCACCGCCTGCCATTCCGAAAGGGAGCCGTTTATCACTACTGTTTGTTTCCTGTCAGCCAACCAATTTTCAATCTAAGTCAGTACTTTGCCCCCAATACCATGCGCCCTAATTTTGCTCACTAACCTCCTATGTGAGACTTTATCAAAGGCTTTCTGAAAGTCCAGGTACACTACATCCACTGGACCTCCCTCGTCCATCTTCAAAGTTACATCCTCAAAATATTCCAGAAGATTAGTCAAGCATGATTTCCCCTTCATAAATCCATGCTGACTCTGACTTATCCTGATGTGTTATAATTTCATCCTTTATAATATCCTTTATCATCCTGATGTGGGCGACACGGTGGCACAGTGGTTAGCACTGTTGCCTCACAGCGCCTGAGACCTGGGTTCAATTCCCACCTCAGGCGACTTTTTGCACATTCTCCCCGTGTCTGCGTGGGTTTCCTCCGGGTGCTCCGGTTTCCTCCCACAGTCCAAAAATGTGCAGATCAGGTGAATTGGCCATGCTAAATTGCCCGTAGTGTTAGATAAGGGGTAAATGTAGGGGCATGGGTGGGTTGCGCTTCGGCGGGTTGGTGTGGACTTGTTGGGCCGAAGGGCCTGTTTCCACGCTGTAATCTAATCTAATCTAATCTAATCTAAAAAACATAGACTCCAGCATCTTTCCCACCACTGAGGTCAGACTAACTGGTCTATAATTCTCTGTTTTCTCTCCCCCTCCTTTCTTAAAAAGTGGGACAACACTAGCCACTCTCCAATCCGCAGGAATTGATCCCGAATCTGTTGAACTCTGGAAAATAATCACCAACGCATCCATGATTTCTTGAGCCACCTCCTTCAGTACACTGGGATGTAGACCATCAGGCCCCGGAGACTTATCAACCTTCAGACCTAACACCAATTCCTGGCAAATATAAATTCCCTTAAGTTCAGGTCCTTCAGCCACTGTTACCTCAGGGAGATTGCTTGTGTCTTCCCCAATGAACACAGATCTGAAGTACCAATTCAATTCTTCTGCCATTTCTTTGTTCCCTGTAATATATTCCCCTGTTTCTGTCTTCAAGGGCCCAATTTTAGTCCTAACCATTTTTTTCCCCTTCACATACCTAAACAAGCTTTTACTATCCTCCTTAATATTTTTGGCCAGTTTACCTTCGTACCTCATTTTTTCTCTGCGTATTTCCTTCTTAGTAATCCTCTGTTGTTCTTGAAAAGCTTCCCAATCCTCCGTTTTCCCACTTATCTTTGCTATGTTATACTTTTTCTCTTTTAACTTTATATGTTTCTTAACTTCCCTCGTCAGCCACGGCCACCCATGCCTCCTCCTAGGAGCTTTCTTCCTTTTTGGAATGAACTGATCCTGCATCTTCTGCATTATACCCAGAAATATCCGCCATTGTTCCTCCACTGTCATCCCTGCTAAGGTATCGCACCATTGAACTTTGGCCAGCTCCTCCCTCATAGCTCCATAGTTCCCTTTATTCAACAGAAATATTGTCACTTCCGATTGTACCCTCTCCCTCTCAAATTGCAGATTGAAGCTTATTGTATTATGGTCACTACTTCCCAATGGCTCCTTCACTTCGAGGTCCCTGACCAATTCTGGTTCGTTGCACAACGTCAAAACTATGACCCCTCGTATCAGTCAATCTTGCCCTGGGGAAAAGTCTCTGTCTATTGACTCTATCTATTCCTCTCATTATTTTGTACACCTCGATCAGGTCTCCTCTGTTCCTCCATCTCTCCAGAGAGAAAAGTCTGAGCTTAGTCAACCTCTCTTCATAAGGCAAGTCCTCCAGTCCAGGCAGCATCCTGGTAAACCTTCTTTGCACCCTCTCCAAAGCCTCTGTATCTTTCTTATAGTAGGGTGACCAGAACTGGACACAATATTCTAAGTGTGGTCTCACCAGGGACTTGTAGAGCTGCAGCAAAACCCCACGGCTCTTAAACTCTATCCCCCTGTTAATGAAAGCCAAAACACCATATGCTTTCTTAACAACCCCATCCACTTGGGTGGCAACTTTAAGGGATCTATGTACTTGCACACCCAGGTCCCTCTGTTCCTCCACACTACCAAGAATCCTGTCTTTAATCCTATACTCAACTTTCAAGTTGGACCTTCCAAAATGCATCACTTCACATTTATCCAGGTTGAACGCCATCTGCCATTTCTCATCCCAGCTCTGCAAGTTGTCTATGTTGCTCTGCAGCCTACAATAGCCCTCTACACTATTGACGACACCTCCAACCTTTGTGTCATCTGCAAAATTTACTAACCCACCCCTCAACCTCCTCATCCAAGTCATTTATAAAAACTACAAAGAGCAGAGGCCCAAGACCAGAGCCCTGCAGGACACCACTCACCACTGACCTCCAGGCAGAATACTTTCCATTTATAACCACTCTCTGCCTTCTGTCAGCCAGCCAACCAATTCTGAATACAGACCGCCAAATCTCCCTGTATCCCATACATCTTGACTTAATGAATGAGCCTACCATGGGGAACCTTATCGAATGCCTTGCTGAAGTCCATATACACCACATCCACTGCTCGACATTCGTCAACCTGTCTCGTCACCTCCTCAAAGAACTCAATAAGATTTGTGAGGCATGACCTGCCCCACACAAAGCCATGCTGACCGCCTTTAATCACGCTATGCTTTTCCAAATAGTCATAAATCCTATCCCTCAGAATTCTTTCCAAAACCTTGCTGACCACAGATGTAAGACTGACTGATCTGTATTTGCCAGGGATTTCCCTATTCCCCTCCTTGAAAATAGGAATGACATTCCCCTCCCTCCAATCCTCCACTACGACTCCCATGGAGAGTGAGGAAGCAAAGATCTTCGCCAGCGGCTTAGCAACCTCCCTTCTCGCTTCCCGGAGCAGCCTCGGATAAATCTGGTCTGGCCCTGGGAACATATCAATCTTAATGTTTGCCAAAATTTCCAGCACATCAACTTCATTAATGTTGATCTGGTCAAGACTGTATCCCAGCTCCTCAAAGTTCTCATTCACAACCAGGTCCCTTAGTGAAAACCGAAGTAAAAAACTCATTTAGGGCTTCCCCTATCTGCTCAGACTCCACGCACAAGTTCCCTCCGCTATCCCTGACCAGCTCTACCTTCTCCCTGATCATTCTCTTATTCCTCAAGTATGAGTAAAATGCCTTTGGGTTCTCCCTAATCCTTCTTGCCAAGCCTTTTTCGTACCCCCTCCTGGCTCTCCTCAGTCCATTTCTGAGCTCCTTTCTTGCAAGCCTGTAATCCTCTAAAGCTGTGCTAGATCCTTGCTTCATCCACCTTACATAAGCTGCATTCTTCCTTTGGATGAGAAGCTCCTCTGATCTCGTCATCTAAGGGTCCTTAATCTTACCCCTTCTTACCTGCCTCAGAGGAACAAACTCATGTATCACTCGCAACAACTGCTCCTTAAACAGTCTCCACTTGTCTGCTGTGCCCTTTCTGTGGAACAATTGCTCCCAATCTGTACTTCCCAACTCCTGTCTGATAGCGTCATAATTTCCTTTTCCCCAATTAAATATTTTCCCATGGTAACTTCTCCTTTCCCTCTCTGTGGCTATGGTAAATGTGAGACAGTTGTGGTCACTGTCACCGAAGTGTTCTCCCACCGCGAGATCTGACACCTGTCCTGGCTCATTGCTGAGCACCAAATCCAAAATGGCCTCTCCCCTCGTCAGTCTGTCCACATACTGAGTAAGGAAACCCTCCTGAACACACCTGATAAAAACAGCTCCATTCAAGCCATCTGCACTAAGGAGGTTCCAGTCAATATTGGGAAAGTTGAAGTCACCCATAACAACAACCCTGTTACAGTTGCATTTTTCCAAAATCTGCCAGCTTATGAGTTCTTCAGTCTTCCTACTGCTATGAGATGGTCTGTAGAAAACCCCCAATGAGGTGGCTGTTCCCTTGCTGTTCCTAACTTGCACCCATACTGACTTGGTAGACAAATCTTCCTCAACAACGTTCGTTTCTGTAGCTGTGACCACTCTCAGAAGCAATGCTACACCCCCTCCTCTTTGCTCACCCACCCCTGCCAAAACTGTTCTTTTTAAACGTTCTAAACCCTGGAACATCTAGCAACCATTCCTGCCCCTGTGAAACCCACGTCTCCGTTATGGCCACAATATCAAAGTCCTAAGTACTGATCCATGCTAGTTCATACTCTTGTTTCTGACACTCCTTGCATTAAAGCAGACACACTTTAACCGATCCCTTTGTTTCATTATGTGAAAAACCTTCCCGACAGATTCACTACATCCTGCCACTGATTCCTAAACCCCACCAAACTAGTTTAAGCCCTCCCGAATCGTATGAGCTAATTTCTCAACCAGAACATTTGTGCCCCTCCAGTTAAGGTGTAACCTGTCCTTCATGTACAGATCCCGCCTTCCCTAGAAGGCATCCCAATGGTCTAAGTATCTGAAGCTCTCCCTCCTGCACCAGCTGCACAGCCACGTGTTAAGCTGCACTCATTGCCTGTTCCTCACCTGACTATCTCGTGGCACCAGTAACAAACCTGAGATCACTACTCTACTCGTCCTGCTCTTCAGCTTCCAACATAACTCTCTGTAGTCACTTTTCAGATCCTCAATCCCTTTCCTGGCTATATCGTTGGTGCCAATATGTACCACGATTCCTGGCTGCTCACCCTCCCCCTTCAGAATCTTGTAAACCCGATCGGCGACATCCCGGCACTGGGGAGACAACATACCTTCCGGGAGTCGTGTTCCTGACCACAAAAGCTCCTGCCAATCTGTCTAACTATTGAGTCCCCTACCACTAGCGCTTTTCTATTCTCCCCCCCTTCTCTTCTGAGCCTCAATGCTAGAGACCTGACAACTATGGCTTTCCCCTGGTAGGAACGTTCCATGAGGAATGTTTGTCATGTCTGGGTCGATACTTGGAGTCTAGAAGGATGAGGGAGGATCTAATTGAAGCATACAGAATACTGAATGGCCTGGACAGAGCGGATGTTGGGAAGATGTTTCCATTGGTAGGAGAGACCGGGGCTCGAGGGCACAGCCTCAGAGTAAAGGGAAGACCTTTTAGAATGGAGATAAGGAGAAAGGGTTTGGAAGGTGCTGTCTGAGGATCTTTGGTGAATTTCCTCAGTGCATATTGTAGATGGTACACACTGCTGCTACTGAGCGTTGATGGTGGAGGGAGTGGATGTTGGTGGATGTGGGGCCAATCAAGCGGGGGCTGCTTTGTCCTGGATGGTGTTGAGCTTCTTGAGTGTTGTTGGAGCTGCCCCCATCCAGGGGCAAGTGGGGAGTATTCCATCATACTCCTGACTTAGTGCCTTGTCAGTGGAGGACAGCTTTGGGGGGGCAGGCATCTGTGATGTCATTCAGTGACATCATCACAGTGACATCATCACAGTGACATCATCACAGTGACATCATCACAGTGACATCGAAAACCATAGAAAATAGGAGCAGGAGTAGGCCATTCATCCCTTTGAGCCTGCTCCCCCATTTAATACGGTCATGGCTGGTCATCAGTCCTCTTTTCTTGCTTTCTTCCCATACCCTGTGATTCTTTTGTCCTTGAGAACTCTATCTAACTCCTACCTGAAAACATCCAACGTTTTGACCTCAACTGCTTTCAGTGGCAGAGAATCCCAAAGGCTCCCTCCCCACTCTCTGGGTGAAGACATCTCTCCCCACATCTCAGTCCTATCTTGCCCACCATAGACCTGGTTCTATACTCACAGCAGACGAGAGATCAGAAAGCTGAGGAGGGGAATGAAGGGCCGTTACGAGTGTGGGACAAAGGCCAAGAGACGGGGCCGGAGAAAGATGAAGTTGCCCTTTTGCCGGAGAGCAGTGGGTCATTTGGGAATGGATTGGAAGGCAGTGGCTTGGAGGGGTCACAGGGAGGGGAGAGTCAGGGAGCGATGGAAGAAAATCATGCTTTGTTTTGTTTCGTCCAGAGGTCACTGTACACCCCAGGGGTGAGAGGTGCATTGGGGGGACGTTGGGGGAGAGGGCTGTGTAATGTCCCCTCACGTGATAACAATGGTGGGTTTGGATTGTTCGTGCTGCAATGGGCTGGACACTCCTAGGAACCCAAGCCATTTCTCTCTCTGTTTAAAGATTTCCAGAGAGTTGCTGAGAGTTTCCAGTGTTCGCTGCTTTTGTATTGAAAGAATTCATGATTTCCAAAGGGGGTAAGTGTTATTGAATGGCCAGGGTTAAAGATAATGTCGAACAGATGCCAATCCCTGGCACAGATATTTGTAACACTGCACCCAGCAGATCACAGTCTCACATTCCCAGGAACAATTGGGGCAAGAGCAAACAACGTCTGCATCTCAAATGATTAAAGAAGTATTCTGCAGGAGTGCTGGCAAATATCTGGTGATTAAACCCATCAGTTCAGAATTAGAACCAGTGTTCTGTTCACCATCAACAAGTTAAAGCCTCCAGTAAAATAATGAACAATGTGAATTTCACAGGGTCGTTAGAAGCATTTGCACACCATTAGTCTCATAGTATAATTTTAAAGCCTGGTGATTACACTGATTTATACTGCTCTGCTCAGAGCTCCGAAAGACTGGAGTTTTAAGAGCAAATTATTGCAAATATTGGACTCTGTACTGAAAACAAAAAAAAAATGCTGGTGATCACAGCAGGTCAGGCAGCTCTGATGAACTTCAGTCATCCAGACTCGAAATGTGAGCTTGCTCTCTCTCCACGGTAGCTGCCTGACCCACTGTGAATTCCAGCATTTTTTGTTTTCACTGGAGTTTTAAGAGTTTCTTTGCACAGGCTAGGCCTCATGGCGAACTGAACTCTCCTGGCTCTTTTCCATTCGGAGTTCAGGAGGCGTAAAACCGGCCCTGGTTCGGTGCTGCCACTCCCAGCTCAGAAGCCAATGTTTGTCCCCTGTGCCTCACTGTCCATTCCAGGCACAATGGGACTAACGGTCTCCTGTAATAATTCAATGTTTCACAGGGGCCAGAGTGGGTTGTACCAACACATTTGACAATAGCTAAACTCCACTATTGACTGGTATAAACCAGGGCCTGAATAGAGGAAGGAGCACTTTATAAAACTCTTCAGAAGTGTTCCTAGAGCTCTGGTGGTGCAGTGGTAGCACCCCTGTCTCTGATGGAAATGTGTTGCTGGAAAAGCGCAGCAGGTCAGGCAGCATCTAGGGAACCGGAGAATCGACGTTTCGGGCATTCCTGAAGAAGGGCTAATGCCCGAAACGTCGATTCTCCTGTTCCCTAGATGCTGCCTGACCTGCTGCGCTTCTCCAGCAACACATTTCCATCTCTGATCTCCAGCATCTGCTGACCTCACTTTCTCCCCTGTCTCTGAGTCAGGCGATCTGAGACAGAGGTCATACTGAAGGTGGGGCAGCCTGGAAGTTCCACATATTCACCGTTCTCAGGAAGGGTCACTTGACCCTGAAATGTTAACTCTGATTTCTCTCCGCAAATGTGCCAGACCTGCTGAGCTTTTCCAACAAATTCTGTTTTTGTTCCTAAGTATTGGCCATTTGAGTATGAATGAAATATTCAAGGCACACCTTAATCCAACAAAAGATTTTCTAAATAAAACATGAGTCATAAAACACAAATGATGATGTTGGAAAGTGTAGTGATTGAAACGGGGGCCAGGTGGATCTCAATGACTATGTTATCTAATCAAGAAAGCCCTGGCTGACTGATATAAACAGGAGATTCGGGGCCTTCTCAATTTTGGGTACTGACTCTGTGCTGGCTGGCCCACAGTCAGTGTGTTACTGTTACTTGCTGTGTTTTTTGGGGGACCTGACACCTGATCTGGTGAATTATTTAGCCAGTTTGTTAACTGGTACTCCTTTGGTGAGGACTGATTTCTAAACTCCTGATGCACATAATGTGTTTCAGGTGTGACTTAGTTCTCATTAGGGGGTTGTTTCACTGGTTGGTTACAGCCTGTGTGTTACTCTCTCCTCTTCCTGAGAAAAGGACAATGTTAATTTATGGTAGGGCTTAGGCCTTGGACTGTAGTTTTCTTTGTTTTTTTTGTATGTGTCTTCACTTTTTATTGGTGTTTTGGACTGAGTCCTGTGGAAGACATGCATTTTACCAGAGGAGCTGTTCCTGTGGGGATGCCTAGCCCTGGACTGGGCCTCTGAAGATTGAACATCTGTGTGTGTGCTGGGAGGTGAGCAGTTGCTGTATCCTGGAGTTTGGGAGAAGACCTTTCCTTCAGGAGCGGACCAAACCCCTGTGAGTTAACTGCACCTGTACAATGTACTATGTTCCTGTGAGTGGGCCTGGCTCTCCAAGGCTGGACCAGGACTCCATTGAGACTGAACTGTGTGCTGTGGGGTGTGCATTTCCTGCCTCCAGGAGTGGACTCTGCCCTTGATTGTGGACTGTTTTTTAACAACGGACTCTGCAGTTTGGAGTGGCCTCTAATTCTGACATTGCACATTGTATACTGGAGTGGACTCTTCCTGGAAATGGATTCCATATCTTGAAGACTGTATAAATTTGGACTGTGTACCAGAAGGGAGTTTTTTTTTTTTGGGTAACTAACTGTATTGTGGTGTTTCCTGGGTCTATCACCCGCACTGTCTTGCGTGTCCCTGGGTCTGGCAGGCCTTGCTGTGAGCTGGGAGGCTCATGGGTTGTCCTGAAAGCTGTCACCCCGAGAGCCGGAGGGTGGGTAGGCCATGCTGTGAATCTGAAGGTTGGTAGGCTGTCCTAAAAGCCGGAGGGTGGGTAGGCCACCCTGATGCCAGTCACCCCAAGAGCTGGATGGTGGGTAGGCTGTTCTGAGCACTGTCGTCCCGATAAGGGGTAATCGGGACGGGCTGTCCTAGAGGTGGTCGAAAGGTGTCAGAGCAGCCGAGAGCCAGAAGGCACGTAGGGGCGGGCTGAGATCCGGAAGGCCTGTGGGCTACCCTACACGCTGTCGTCCCAGGGAAGGGGACGGGCTGTCCTAGAGGTGGCCGAAAGGTGTGCCAGGATAGCCCACTGGTCGGAGGTGCAACGGGGTGGGTGAGAGCCCAATGGTACCTAGGGGCAGACCGAGAGCCAGAAGGCGGGTAGCCGTCCTCGGCGCTGTCACCCCGGGCAGGTACCGGGGCGGGCTGCCCCAGAGGTGGTCGAAAGGTGCTGAGGGTGGTTAGTGAAGCCGGAAGGTGGGTAGGCTGTCCTGACTGCTGTCACCCTGGGCGGGTACCGGGGCGGGCTGTCCTAGAGGTGGTCAAAAGGTGTGTCAGGGCGGACCGAGAACTGGAAGGGGCATGGGGTGGACCGAGAACCGGAAGGTGGGTAGGGGCGGGCTGCCTTAGAGCGGTCGGAAGGTGGGAGAGATGGGGGCTTGCTGGGTCTGTATTGTCTGCACTTTGTATGTAATAGTATTGTCTAATGTATAAATGTCATTGTCACTGTCTTGCCATAAGTGGAACTGGGATTTGAGGTTTGTCCTCATCTCCCTGTAAAATGGTTGAATGGTAGGGTTTGGGGCCTAGCTTTGCTGCTCCTCTCCCTTGTAACATTGCTGTCTCTTATGTACAGCTGTAAATGTTTTTTGTAAACTGTGTTTGTAATTTGTTTAATAAAATATAAATATAAACAGGAGATTCGGGGCCTTCTCAATTTTGGGTACTGACTCTGTGCTGGCTGGCCCACAGTCAGTGTGTTACTGTTACTTGCTGTGTTTTTTGGGGGACCTGACACCTGATCTGGTGAATTATTTAGCCAGTTTGTTAACTGGTACTCCTTTGGTGAGGACTGATTTCTAAACTCCTGATGCACACAATGTGTTTCAGGTGTGACTTAGTTCTCATTAGGGGATTGTTGTTTCATTGGCTGGTTACAGCCTGTGTTAGTCTTTTCTCTTTTTACTTTGAGAAATGTTGACTTTGTGATGGGGCTTAGCCCTTGGACTTGAGTTTTCTTTTTTGTGTCTTCAGTGTTTTTGGTGTTTGGACTGAGCCCTTGTGAGAAAATACACCTTACCAGATAAGCTGTTCGTGTGGGTAGGCCTGACCCTTGGACTAGGCCTGTCAAGACTGAACACCTGTGTGTGTGCTGGGAGGTGAGCACTTGCTGTATCCTGGAGTTTGGGAGTAGACCCTGCCTTAAGGAGTGGACCAAACCCCTGAGTTAACTGCACCTTTCTGATGTACTGTGTTCCTGTGAGTGGGCCTGGTTCTCTATGGATGAGCCAGAACTCTATGGAGAGTGAACACCTGTATGTGTGCTGTGGGGTGTGCATTTGCTGCCTTCAGGAGTGGACTCTGCCCTCGGTTATGGACTCTGTTTTTAGCGATGGACTCTGCAGTTTGGAGTAGACTCCATTTCTGATAATACACTTTGTATACTGGAGTGGACTCTGATCCTGGGAATGGACTCTATATTTTGAAGAGAACTCTATTCTAATGGCTGTGTACCAGAAAGGGCTCTGGTTGGTTGGTTGATACATAACTCTGTCATGTGGTTTGTTGGGGTTATCACGTGCACTGCCTTGTGTGTCCCTGGGTCTGACAAGCCTCACTGAGCTGGGAGCCTCATAGGGTGACAGTTTTCAGGATAACCTGAGAGCTGGAGGGTGGGTAGGCCTTTGAGTGCTGTCGTCCTGAGAAGGGGTGATTTGGGATGGGCTCTCCTCGAGGTGGTCAGAAGGTGTCAGGGCGGACCGAGAACTGGAAGGGACATGGGATTGGCCAAGAGCTGGAAGGTGTGTAAGGACAGTCTGCCTTAGAAAGGTGGGAGGGATGGGTTGTCTTGCTGTTTTTCTGGGGGACTGTATTGTATGCACATTTTTAATGTAATTGGACTGTCTTGTATGTACAAATGTCACTATTACTTTACGTAATGATTGAAACTGGGATTTGAGGCTCCTCATTTCCCTGGACTTGTTGGATGGTGGGGTTTGGGGCCTGGCTTTGCTGCTCCTCTCCCTTATAAAATTGCTGTTTCTCTGTACACAGCTGTTAATGTTAATTGTTTTGTAAACTGCATTGTTTAATAGAAAAACAAACAAGAAGTCTTAAATATAAGCAGTACCACAGTGGTGTGGGGGTATTAAAACAAAATGAACAAGAGGTCTAGAGATGGGCACCGCAGGGAGTGGAGTGTATTATTTCCCCCTCCAACTCTATTTTGATTTAATCCCTGCCCTCCCCTTCACTGTTTGATCACACAGCATTGCCCTTTGTGAAGGACACTGCTTGTCACAGACCACTCGGGTGTTTCCTTTATTCACGATCCCACCACCAGGTAGAAAGATTTACCTGTTGTTCGCTGTGTCTGACACCTGCAAAGAAGGAAGGATAAACACGAGGTTTCTGGATTCTCCGGGCTGTCTCTGAACCGATGGGTCAGAGCCTCTGCACTCTGTGTGTGTGTGTGTAAATAAAGGGGACTTGGTGAGGGGATACTGGTCTCTGTGCAGAAAGGCTATTTGATCCATTTGGACCTCTCTCATCCTGCTGTCATGACTGATTTCTCACTCCAACTTGACTTAATCAGCCACTTCTGTCTCAGCAACATCGTACATCCCCACCCTCTACCTTTTTTTATTTTCTTTATTTGTTCCTGGGGTGTTGGAGGGAGTCACTGAGTAAGGCCAATATTTGTTGCCCAGTCTGGACAGGCCTTTGAACTGAGTACCTTGTTAGGCCCAGCATCTACTGGGACCTAATTCCTTTGTTTGCCAGCTCCAGGCTCCGTTACGTTGTGAACGCAGACACTGTGCCCGTGCATTCCCCTTCACTCCGGGTGAATGAGCCTTCCCCAGTGACAGAGCACCACTCCCCTCTGGGTAAGAAGGTGGTGAGTTTACGTCCTGTTCCCACAGCTGGGTGGGTCCTTCAGTCAGAAGCTCTTGTTGCTGTGCTGATGGAGTGCTACACTGTCTGTCATAGACGTCATTAGCCTGAGACTCCCTCTGTCCTCCTGTGTCATGCCAATGATAGAGTTTTGAAACCGAGCAGTGGGATGATATCCAAGGTTTGTCCCACAACTTGCATCACCAATCTCCTAACTCTCTCTCAGGTCTGTTACTCAGAGCTTGCTAGTAACTGCTGCATTTCCTACACTAAAAACATTTCAAAACCACTTCATTTACTGTGAAGTACTTTACTAACATTCTGAGTTTGCACATTCTCCTCGTGTCTGCGTGGGTTTCCTCCCACCATCCACAGATGTGCACGTCAGGGTGGCTGGGCTGGGCCGGGCTGAATTTCCCCCACTGTGTTCAGGGATGGGCAGGCTGGGTGGGTCAGCCATGGGAAGTGCAGGGTTACCAATGAGGGTTCACCAAACTGATCCCTGGGATGGCAGGACTGACATGAGGAAAGATCAGATTGACTGGGCTTGTACTCCGTAGAATTTCAAAGAATGAGGGGGATCTTATAGAAACATAAAATCCTGGTGGGACTGGACAGGCTGGATGTGGGAAGAATGTTCCTGATGTCGGGGGAGTGCAGAGCCAGGGAGTCAGTCACAGTAAGCCAGTCAGGACTGAGATGGGGAAGAATACCTTCACCAGAATTGGGAACGTGAGGAATTCTCTCCCACAGGAAGCTGTTGGGGCTAGTTCATTGATTCAAGAGGGAGCTGGTGTGGCTTTTATGGCTCAAGGGGTATAGGGAGAGGAAGCAGGAATGGGATACTGAAATTGTCTGATCACATTGGTGGGGGAGGGCCGAATGGCCTACTCTTCTATTTTGTTTCTACTGGGATAGTGTAGGGGTATGGGTCTGGATGGGATGCTGTTTGGAGGGTTGGTATGAACTCAATGGGCTGAATGACCTGCTCCTGCACTGTAGGCATTCTATGTTAATGACCCAAACCAACTCAGCGATGTGTGATTGGACTATGCCAAATAAACCTAGAACATTGTGGGGCTGATCTAGAGCAATCTTCTGACCAGTTTGTTCCACTCCAACCTTGGAACTCTGCCTAAAGTTCCTATTCTGAGGGGTGGCTGCTCTGTGAACAATCACAGTGTGGTTTGTGAACTGGCTCTGGATTACTGACTGTCCACTGACCGAGTATGCTCACTAATCTCAGGGAGATCAATGACATTACTGCCATAAAACATTCAAGGAATCAATACACGCAACTGAAGCAAAGTGAATGGATCTCTGAGGATTTACTGGTGTCAATGACTCACTTATCTCCGAATACAACGTGGGAAACATTTTTAAACCATTCATTATATTGTCACAAGTTACCCATGGCCTACACGTTCTGTTTTTCAATGTCTCACTTGATGGTTCATTTTCCTTGTCTTCGGGCATTTCCAATTTGTATTTTAATCTTTAGCTTTTCAATAACAACAGCAACTTTCATTCATATAGTGCCTTTAATATTGTAGAAGTGTCCTAAGGCGCATTATCAGAAATAAATTTGCATGCAGCTCCAGAGGGCTGGGGAAACTCAGTCTGCCTAAGGTAGGGGTTGATGGATTGCTGATTGCCAATGGGGTACAGGGGGATGGGGTAAATGCAGTGCAGTGCTCAATCAGCCATGACGAGGCTGGCTGGATGGACTGAATGGCCTTTCCTGTATCTGTGTTCAATAAAGAGAAGGTTTACCCGGAATGAGTGAGTTGTTCCATGAGGGACTGTTCTGGGCTGACCCACTAGAGGAGACATCTTTACCTCCTCCACCTCATCCAGACCCTTCGGGATCTTGCACATTTCAGTCCAGTCCCCCCTCACCCTTCCAAACTCTGAAGCAAACAAGCCACCAGTCAGTCCAACGGTTCAAATCCCACCTGCTCCAGAGGTGTGTAATGTCATCACTGACCATGCTAATGAGAAAAATGGGTTCACAAAAATAAAAGGGGACTTAGGGCCCTTTTGTGGTGCAGTGGCAATGTACCCATCCTGGACCAGGAGGCCTCTGTTCCAGTCCCACCTACTCCAGAGGCTTGGAATAACATCTCTGCATAGGTTGACCAGAGAAACAGGTGAAAAAGGGGAGAGGTTAATGTCAAGGGCAACAGGGTTCAGAGGGGATTGGGTGCAACCCAGAGGGTGGTGGGGTGTGGAATGCACATGCGGGGAGGGCAGTTGAGGTGGAAAATCTCACAGCCTTTAAAAACTACTTGAATGGGAACTTGAAATGTCGGGGCCGAGAGCAGGAATGTGGGATTGTTGTAGGAAGTGGTGCATTGTTGAGGGGATAGACCAGATGGGCCGAAGGGTCTCGACTGTATGGTTCTATGATACACTCGACTATGAAGATTCACTGACATCAGCACAGGCCAGGAAGGTTTCTATCAAATCAAATGAACACAGTTAAATAAACCGCGAGAACGGTTTGTCTCTGTAACTGTTCCTAACTTTCCAACCCCTGCAGCTAGTCCCTACAATCTACTCAATACTTTTGGCTTCATTTTCCACTGAATATGAATTTTTAAAAAATTCTTTCTGGGGATGTGAGAATTGCTGGCTAAGCCAATATTTACTACCCCAGAGAGCAGCTGAGATTCAACCACATTGCTGTGGGCCTGGAGTCACATGTAGGCCAGACCAGCCCACCTTTGGCAGCTCTCCCTCACTGAGCTCAGAGTGAAGATAGTTAGTTTACAGGTGAACCATCCGAGAGGGGTTCAGCTTCTGTCAAAACTGTTCCCAGCCCCACCTCACCTCCCGGAGATAACCAACCGGGCAGTAACTTTATTGGGTGACCCGGCGGGTATGGAGCTCTGTCTCGGAGAAACCAGGACCTGCCCCCAGAGGCAGGGGTCTCCCTGTGACCATGAGGTGGGGGGGGTTCTCCCTGTGACCGTGGGGTGTTCGGGTTCGGTGTTGGTACCCGTTGCCGAGCTGTTGATCGCCATGGTGACACACTCCCTAACGATGCTGCCATTTTCCTTCTGCTGTGAGGATCCAGGGTCAGGATCTTCATCCTCAGACTGGAGCCTTAGGGCCCTGCTGTTCCTGTGGACCCAGCATCCAGTCTGTTCAGAAACACCCCCTCCTCGGCTACGCGAGGGTCTTCCCTGGGCCACCACCGACCTCTCTCACCAAGGGCACCCACAGCATTGCATTTTGGACAAGTTACTGATGTGTCACAACAGCCAATGAGCTCTTGAATTCACTGTAACAGTTAATCCACACCGGCAGCTGTGTTGTGAGAAATATGTCTCTCTATTCAATATTCGACATATTCCAACCAGACTGCAAGCCAAGTCTGTCCTTCAGTGAAATACTGTCTGTTGCCCGTTGAAACAATGTCATGGCATCTCCATTCAGAGCAGCGTGGGTCGAGAAGTAGAGGAGAACTACAATGCCTGAACATCTCCTACCCGTCTTTGCTGTTCAAGCAGACTCTTTCGTGCACAGAGTACAATCACTCCGGGACATTCTCATTTTCCCTTTCTTCAGTCTGAATGCTGTTGCCTGACTGCTCTTGGGAAATTCATCACTAGTCAACAGGACCCTTCGCTAATTGAGTGATATGGCCACCAAAGCATTTCAGTAGTTCTAAGTGTTTTTCTACTGTGTAAGTCAACATTACAATTGTATTGTTACAATTAGTGGTTACAATTGCGGTTCATTTCGTGGTGGAGGCATTTAAGAGGGGTATTGAGTAGTTATTCTGATCACAATAGTATTATGGGGAAAAGGCAGACAACTGGCTCGAGATAGTACAGCTGGTGAGGTACAATTGGCCGAATGACCTCCTTTCGCCCCATTTTCTGTGTTTGAAGAGACTTGCCCTATTCTCAGAAGCTGAGAACATGCTCCTCCCAGTGAAAATCGGGGTGTGAAAACAACTGTTAAGACACAGAACAATGTACTTTAACACAGATACAGGAACACCATTTGTACTGAATCATAGTCCAGATGTTTAAATGGTTAAACGCATACCATCTGCAATATGGTGGAGCGACACTGGCACCTACTGGTGCACAGTGAGTATTACAGTAAGAGGAGCTCGAGGGGAAAGTGGAGAAAGAACCATTGTTCTTAATCTGCTCCACATTTTGGATTGCTGAAACAAATCTTTCATCTTGTTTGCAGGATGTGTAATTAATAAACTTTCCTTCTCTGTTTCCTACTTCTACTTTCTGTGTATGCCTCAGCACAAAGCCTGAGAATTCCAATTGGAACAGAAGAGTCCAGAGACAGTATATCCCTGTTACGGTAAAAGGGAAGGCTGGTAGGTGTAGGGAATGCTGGATGACTAAAGAAATTGAGGGTTTGGTCAAGAAAAAGAAGGAAGCTTGTGTCAGGTATAGACAGGATAGATCGAGTGAATCCTTAGAGTATAAAGAAAGTAGGAGTACACTTAAGAGGGAAATCAGGAGGGCAAAACGGGGACATGAACATAGAACATAGAAGAATACAGCGCAGTACAGGCCCTTTGGCCCTCGATGTTGCGCCGATCCAAGCCCACCTAACCTATACTAACCCATTATCCTCCATATACCTATCCAATGCCCGTTTAAATGCCCATAAAGAGGGAGAGTCCACCACTGCTACTGGCAGGGCATTCCATGAACTTACGACTCGCTGAGTGAAGAACCTACCCCTAACTTCAGTCCTATATCTACCCCCCCTTAATTTAAAGCTATGCCCCCTTGTAATACCCGACTCCATACGCGGGAAAAGGTTCACACTGTCAACCCTATCTAACCCCCTAATCATCTTGTACACCTCAATCAAGTCACCCCTAAACCTTCTTTTCTCTAATGAAAACAGCCCCAAGTGTCTCAGTCTTTCCTCATACGATCTTCCTTCCATACCAGGCAACATCCTGGTAAACCTCCTCTGCACCCGTTCCAGTGCCTCCACATCCTTCCTATAGTATGGCGACCAAAACTGCACACAATATTCCAGATGCGGCCGCACCAGAGTCTTATACAACTGCATCATGACCTCAGGACTCCGGAACTCAATTCCTCTACCAATAAAAGCCAGTACGCCATATGCCTTCCTCACCGCACTATTTACCTGGGTGGCAACTTTCAGAGATCTGTGTACATGGACACCAAGATCCCTCTGCTCATCCACACTACAAATAGCTTTGGCAAATAGAATTAAGGAGAATCCAAAGGGTTTTTACAAATACATTAAGGACAAAAGGGTAACCATGGAGAGATCAAAGATCAGCAAAGCGGCCTTTGTGTGGTGCTGCAGGAGAAACTGAGCAAGTATTTTGCATCAGTATTTACTGTGGAAAAGGACATGGAAGATATAGACTATAGAGAAATAGATGGTGACATCTTGAAAAATCTCCAAATTACAGAGGAGGAAGTGCTGGATGTCTTGAAACACATAAAGGTGGATAAATCCCCAGGACCTGATCAGGTGTACCCGAGAACTCTGTGGGAAGCTAGAGAAGTGATTGCTGAGGCTCTTGCTGAGATATTTGTATCATCGATAGTCACAGGTGAGATGCTGGAAGACTGGAGGTTGGCAAACGTGGTGCCACTGTTTAAGAAGGGCGGTAAAGACAAGCCAGGGAACTATAGACTATGAGCCTGACGTCGGTGGTGGGCAAGTTGTTGGAGGGAGTCCTGAGGGACAGGATATACATGTATTTGGAAAGGCAAGGATTGATTAGGGATAGTCAACATGGCTTTGTGCATGGGAAATCATGTCTCACAAACTTGATTGAGTTTTTTGAAGAAGTAACAAAGAAGATTGATGAGGGCAAAGCAGTAGATGTGATCTATATGGACTTCAGTAAGGCGTTCGACAAGGTTCCCCATGGGAGACTGATTAGCAAGGTTAGATCTCATGGAGTACAGGGAGAACTAGCCATTTGGATACAGAACTGGCTCAAAGGTAGAAGACAGAGGGTGGTGGTGGAGGGTTGTTTTTCAGACTGGAGGCCTGTGACCAGTGGAGTGCCACAAGGATCGGTGCTGGGCCCTCTACTTTTCGTCATTTATATAAATGATTTGGATGCGAGCATAAGAGGCACAGTTAGTAAGTTTGCAGATGACACCAAAATTGGAGGTAGAGTGGACAGTGAAGAGGGTTACCTCAGATTACAACAGGATCTTGACCAGATGGGCCAATGGGCTGAGAGGTGGCAGATGGAGTTTCATTTAAATAAATGTATAATGCTGCATTTTGGGAAAGCAAATCTCAGCAGGACTTATACACTTAATGGTAAGGTCCTAGGGAATGTTGCTGAACAAAGAGACCTTGGAGTGCAGGTTCATAGCTCCTTGAAAGTGGAGTCGCATGTAGATAGGATAGTGAAGAAGGCGTTTGGTATGCTTTCCTTTATTGGTCAGAGTATTGAGTACAGGAGTTGGGAGGTCATGTTGCAGCTGTACAGGACATTGGTTAGGCCACCGTTGGAATATTCTGTGCAATTCTGGTCTCCTTCCTATCGGAAAGATGTTGTGAAACTTGAAAGGGTTCAGAAAAGATTTACAAGGATGTTGCCAGGGTTGGAGGATCTGAGCTACAGGGAGAGGCTGAACAGGCTGGGGCTGTTTTCTCCGGAGCATCGGAGGCTGAGGGGTGACCTTATAGAGGTTTACAAAATCATGAGGGGCATGGATAGGGTAAATAGACAAAGTCTTTTCCCTGGGGTTGGGGCGTCCAGAACTAGAGGGCATAGGTTTAGGGTGAGAGGGGGAAGATATAAAAGAGACCTAAGGGGCAACTTTTTCATGCAGAGGGTGGTGTGTATGGAATGAGCTGCCAGAGGAAGTGGGAGAGGCTAATATGATTGCAACATTTAAAAGACATCTGGATGGGTATATGAATAGGAAGGATTTGGAGGGAAATGGGCCAAGTGCTGGCAAATAGAATTAGATTAGGTTGGGATATCTGGTCAGCATGGATTAGTTGGCCCAAGGGGTCTATTTCTGTGCTGCACACCTCTGTGACTCTGACCTCCCAACTCCTGTACTCAGTACTCTGACCAACAAAAGAAAGCATACCAAATACATTCTTTACTATCCTATCTACCTGCGACTCCACTTTCAAGGAGCTATGAACCTGCACTCCAAGGTCTCTTTGTTCAGCAACACACCCCAGGACCTTACCATTAAGTGTATAAGTCCTGCTAAGATTTGCTTTCCCAAAATGCAGCACCTCGCATTTATCTGAATTAAACTCCATCTGTCACTTCTCAGCCCATTGGCCCATCTGGTCAAGATCCTGTTGTAATCTGAGGTAACCCTCTTCGCTGTCCACTACACCTCCAATTTTGGTGTCATCTGCAAACTTACTGACTGTACCTCTTATGCTCGCATCCAAATCATTTATGTAAATGACAAAAAGTAGAGGACCCAGCACCGATCCTTGTGGCACTCCACTGGTCACAGGCCTCCAGTCTGAAAAACAACCCTCCACCACCACCCTCTGTCTTCTACCTTTGAGCCAATTCTATATCCAAATGGCTAGTTCTCCCTGTATTCTGTGAGATCTAACCTTGTTAATCAGTCTCCCATGGGAATCTTGTTGAACAGGAGAAAGTGAGGTCTGCAGACGCTGGAGATCAAAGCTGAAACTTTATTGCTGGAACAGCACAGCAGGTCAGGCAGCATCTAGGGAACAGAAGATTCGACGTTTCGGGCACATGCCCTTCTTCAGGAATGAGCAGAGAGTGTTCAGCAGGAGAAGATAAAAGGTAGGGAGGAGGGACTTGGAGGAGGGGCGTTGGAAATGTGATAGGTGGAAAGAGGTCAAGGTGAGGGTGATAGGTCGGAGTAGGGTGGAGGCGGAGAGGTCAAGAAGAAGACTGCAGGTCAGGAAGGCGGTGCCGGGCTGGAGGGATCCGGCTGAGACAAGGTGGGGGGAGGGGGGATGAAGAAACTGGTGAAGTCCAAGTTCATCCCCTGTGGTTGGAGGGTTCCCAGTCGGAAGATAAGACGCTCCTCCTCCGACCGTCGGGTTGTTGTGGTTTGGCTGTGGATGAGTCCAATGACCTGTTGAACACCTTACTGAAGTCCATAAAGATCACATCTATTGCTCTGCCCTCATCAATCTTCTTTGTTACTTACTCAACAAAATCAATCAAGTTTGAGAGACATGATTTCTCACGTACAAAGCCATGTTGACTATCCCTAATCAGTCCTTGCCTTTCCAAATACATGTATATCCTGTCCCTCAGGATTCCCTCCAACAACTTGCCCACCACTGAGGTCAGGCTCACTGGTCTATAGTTCCCTGGCTTGTCTTTACCGCCCTTCTTAAACAGTGACACCACGTTTGCCAACCTCCAGTCTTCCGGCACCTCACCTGTGACTATCGATGATACAAATATCTCAGCAAGAGGCCCAGCAATCACTTCCCTAGCTTCCCACAGAGTTCTAGGGTACACCTGATCAGGTCATGGGATTTAATCACTTTTATGCGTTTCAAGACACTCAGCACTTCCTCCTCTGTAATATAGAGATTTTGCAAGATGTCACCATCTATTTCCCTACAGTCTATATCTTCCATATCCTTTTCCACAGTAAATACTGATGCAAAATATTTGTTTAGTATCTTCCCATCTCCTGCAGCTCCACACACAGGCCGCCTTGCTGATCTTCGAGGGGCCCTATTCTCTCTCTAGTTACCCATTTGTCCTAGTCCTTATTATACCTCTGAGGAGAGGTTCATTTTTCTTACCTTCCTGCTCCAGTAATCAATACCTACTCCTTTAAAGGCCGTGAGTTATGGATTTGATTCTGACATTCACTCTGGAATTAAACTTTGCAAAAGATTTACCAGTTGAATTCCTGCTTTGACCCACATTTTCAAATGCTCTCTCTGTCTCAGTCCCAATCTCCCTCACTCCGACTCTACAACTCACTCTCAAACCTCTCCACCTCTTTGTCTCTCTTTATTGCTCCGGTGGATGTCGGTACCTCTGACAAACTAGTCTACAATTTCTCGTGTCAGCCCCATCACTCGTGTGCAGTGTACACCTTGATTTGTATTTACTAAGTAAGCAGGAGAATTAAAATCACAACGAGCGTCATCAGTGGCTGGCCTGGCATTTATTGTCCATCCCTGCCTGCACGTTGAGAATTCCTGGCAGTGACCCTCCCAAAAGGCTAACGTTCCTGAGGTAATCTCAACTCTGCACGATGTCAGGCTTGGCACAATCAAATCAGGAGGGAGTGTCCACGGAATGAAAAATATTTCACTTTGGAATCCAGTGTCATAGATATAATTGTTTTGTTTTGCAGTGAATTCAAAACCACACTGTCCACTCTTTTTGCAATTGTTTTATCAGTTCAATTAAATCAGTTTTAAGGTGTAGTTTCTGCTACTTTTTGGAATTCTGTTGATCGTTATGAAATTATGCAATTTTAATGCTATGAATTTTTAAGTCTGGGATGTTGAGCCTGTCTGTGGTCATTCAGGAGCTGCAGTCGTTCCAATGTTCTGTTGTTTGTGTCTTTGTGAAAGAGAGTTGGATCTTATTCCTGAACAGGAACTAGGCTCCTGGTGAACTCAATGCTCTTGTTACACCTTGGAAGGATCTATCTCCAGTTAGAGAGGCGTGCACTGGCCACAACACCTCCAAGGGCAACAACTGCTCCCCCGATTAACCACCTCCACAAAATGCTCTGGAAAACAGATACAGACAACACAGGAGTGAGAGCAGCCAAACAGCATTCATGACACAACATCCTGATATGTGCGGACTGAATCCACAGTGGCACAGTACGCTGCTCTTATGCCACTAGGGCCAGAGGCCTGTGGGTTCAAGTCTTGCTCTAACACACCTGAACTGTGTAACGAGGCTGACACAGCCTGTGCAGTACTGAGGGAATACTGCACTGCCAGAGTGATTGGTTTTTGTATGGGACATTAAATCAAGTCTCTGTCTGCCTCTTGGATAGGCCTGAAAGATGAAGTGATGCTATTTGAACAAGAGAGGATAATCTCTCCCCAGTCTCTTGTCCAAAAATATTCCCCCGATTCACTGCTTGTTGCTCTATTCCCTGCTTTATAATTGAACTTAAACTTCAAATGTACTTCATTAATTTAAAAGCTAATCAAGAACTTAGCTATCTCTGTCTTAAAGACACTCAATCTCTTTGTCTCCATAGCCCTCTGCTGTCATGGATTTCACACAGTCCCCACCCTCTGGCTGAAAACAATTCTTCCAAATGGTCGTCCCTTCGCTCTGAAGCCCTGCCCTCAGGTCTTAGTCTCTCCTACTCAGAGAAATATCTTCTCCGCGTCCACTATACCTAGGTCTCTCAGTATTCTGTAAGTTTCAATCGGGTCCGCCCATATCCTTCTAAAGTCCTAGTACAGACCCCGAATCTTCAACCACTCCTCATATGACAACACCTTCTTCCCTGGGATCTTGCTTGTCAATCTCCTGTGCCCAACCCCCCCCCCCCCAATGCCCACACACACTTCCACAGACACAGGGCCCAACGCTGCTTGCAATATTCCAAATGTGGTCTGACCAGAGCCTGACACAGCCCCTGAACAAAATGAACCGAGGAATCTGACATGAAAAGTGACTAAAAGAAATGTGTGTGATTACAAACATTGACGGGCACACCAGCTATAACGGTGAGGGATTCTGCAGTCCACCGGGGAGACCAGGCTGATGCTGGTTTAAATACTCAATACCCAGCACTGTTCACAATGCAGTACACCCTCAGCACTGCCCTAGATGGTCACCTTCAGTTTGTGTTCAACCCAGGGCTGTTGGGAAGTAAGACGCTGAAGATTGGTGGGAGCTGGGTATATGTGCGTGAAACCTTGGGATCGTTACAAAAATCTACCACTTCCTCACACAGCGAGAGATGTTGCTGGACAGTAAGGTACAACCCACAAGAATCAAAACACAAATCACAGACTGGGAAAAATAGCACAAAGACGTGAAAAGCAGCATCAGCTCAGTATAACACTGGGGTACAGTACTGGTGGGGACAGGTCTGTCACTGTATAACACTGGGGTCCAGTACTGGCGGGGACAGGTCTGTCACTGTATAACACTGGGGTACAGTACTGGTGGGGACAGGACTGTCACTGTATAACACTGGGGTACAGTACTGGTGGGGGACAGATCTGTCACTGTATAACACTGGGGTACAGTACTGGTGGGGGACAGGTCTGTCACTGTAGAATACTGGGGTACAGTACTGGAGGGGATAGGTCTGTCACTGTATAACACTGGGGTACAGTACTGGTGGGGATAGGTCTGTCGCTGTATAACACTCGGATACAGTACTGGTCGGGACAGGTCTGTCACTGTATAACACTGGGATACTGTACTGGTGGGGACAGGTCTGTCAATGTATAACACTGGGGTACAGTACTGGTGGGGGACAGATCTGTCACTGTATAACACTGGGGTACAGTACTGGTGGGGGACAGGTCTGTCACTGTAGAATACTGGGGTACAGTACTGGAGGGGATAGGTCTGTCACTGTATAACACTGGGGTACAGTACTGGTGGGGACAGGTCTGTCGCTGTATAACACTCGGATACAGTACTGGTGGGGACAGGTGTGTCACTGTATAACACTGGGGTACAGTACTGGTGGGGGACAGGTCTGTCGCTGTATAACACTCAGATACAGTACTGGTGGGGATAGGTCTGTCACTGTACAAAACTGGGGTACAGTACTGGTGGGGACAGGTCTGTCAATGTATAACACTGGGGTACAGTACTGGTGGGGACAGGTCTGTCACTGTATAACACTGGGGTACAGTACTGGAGGGGATAGGTCTGTCACTGTATAACACTGGGGTACAGTACTGGTGGGGACAGGTCTGTCGCTGTATAACACTGGGGTACAGTACTGGTGGGGACAGGTCTGTCACTGTATAACACTGGGATACTGTACTGGTGGGGACAGGTCTGTCAATGTATAACACTGGGGTACAGTACTGGTGGGGGACAGATCTGTCACTGTATAACACTGGGGTCCAGTACTGATGGGGGACAGGTCTGTCACTGTAGAATACTGGGGTACAGTACTGGAGGGGATAGGTCTGTCACTGTACAAAACTGGGGTACAGTACTGGTGGGGACAGGTCTGTCACTGTATAACACTGGGGTACAGTACTAGTGGGGACAGGTCTGTCACTGTACAACACTGGGGTTACAGTACTGGTGGGGACGGGTCTGTCACTGTATAACGCTGGGGTACAGTACTGGTGGGGAGGGGTCTGTCAATGTATACCACTGGGGTACAGTACTGGTGGGGACAGGTCTGTACTGTATAACACCGGGGAACTGTACTGGTGGGGACAGGCGTGTCACTATATAACACTGGGGTACAGTACTGGTGGGGACAGGTGTGTCACTGTATAACACTGGGGTACAGTACTGGTGGGGACAGGTGTGCCACTGTATAACACTGGGGTACAGTACTGGTGGGGACGGGTCTGTCTCTGTATAACACTGGGGTACGGTACTGGTGGGGACAGGTCTGTCATTGTATAACACTGGGGTACAGTACTGGTGGGGACAGGTGTGTCACTGTATTACACTGGGGTACAATACTGGTGGGGACAGGTCTGCCACTGTATAACACTGGGGTACAGTACTGGTGGGGACAGGTGTGTCACTGTATAACACTGGGGTACAGTACTGGTGGGGACAGGTGTGTCACTGTATAACACTGGGGTACAGTACTGGTGGGGACGGGTCTGTCTCTGTATAACACTGGGGTACGGTACTGGTGGGGACAGGTCTGTCATTGTATAACACTGGGGTACAGTACTGGTGGGGACCGGTCTGTCCCTGTATAACACTGGGGTACGGTACTGGTGGGGACAGGTCTGTACCTGTATAACACTGGGGTACAGTACTTGTGGGGACAGGTCTGTCTCTGTATACACTGGGGTACTGTACTGGTGGGGACAGGTCTGTCTCTGTATAACACTGGGGTACAGTACTGGTGGGGACAGGTCTGTACTGTATAACACCGGGGAACTGTACTGGTGGGGACAGGCGTGTCACTGTATAACACCGGGGTACAGTACTGGTGGGGACAGGTGTGTCACTGTATAACACTGGGGTACAGTACTGGTGGGGACAGGTGTGTCACTGTATAACACTGGGGTACAGTACTGGTGGGGACGGGTCTGTCTCTGTATAACACTGGGGTACGGTACTGGTGGGGACAGGTCTGTCATTGTATAACACTGGGGTACAGTACTGGTGGGGACCGGTCTGTCCCTGTATAACACTGGGGTACAGTACTGGTGGGGACAGGTCTGTCATTGTATAACACTGGGGTACAGTACTGGTGGGGACCGGTCTGTCTCTGTATATCACTGGGGTACAGTATTGGTGGGGACAGGTGTGTCACTGTATAACACTGGAGTACAATACTTGTGGGGACAGGTCTGCCACTGTATAACAATGGTGTACAGTACTGGTGGGGACAGGTTTGTCACTGTATAACACTGGGGTACAATACTGGTGGGGACAGGTCTGCCACTGTATAACACTGGGGTACAGTACTGGTGGGGACAGGTGTGTCACTGTATAACACTGGGGTACAATACTTGTGGGGACGGGTCTGTCTCTGTATAACACTGGGGTACGGTACTGGTGGGGACAGGTCTGTACCTGTATAACACTGGGGTACAGTACTTGTGGGGACAGGTCTGTCTCTGTATACACTGGGGTACTGTACTGGTGGGGACAGGTCTGTCTCTGTATAACACTGGGGTACAGTACCGGTGGGGACCGGTCTGTCCCTGTATAACACTGGGGTACAGTACTGGTGGGGACAGGTCTGTCTCTGTATAACACTGGGGTACAGTACTGGTGGGGACCGGTCTGTCACTGTATAACACTGGGGTACAGTACTGGTGGGGACCGGTCTGTCACTGTATAACACTGGGGTACAGTGTTGGTGGGGACAGGTCTGTCTCTGTATAACACTGGGGTACAGTACTGGTGGGGACAGGTCTGTCACTGTATAACACTGGGGTACAGTACTGGTGGGGACAGGTGTGTCCCTGTATAACACTGGGGTACAGTACTGGTGGGGACGGGTCTGTCTCTGTATAACACTGGGGTACAGTACTGGTGTCATCAGGTTTGTCCCTGATTAAAACTAGGGTTATTGTTAGAAATTGCTGGCAATACATGAAAAATCCTAGAGCACTTTAATGAGCAAAGAGAATTGACTGTTTTGAATGTCTTTTAAAATGTTAGTATTGTCTACTCATAATTTGTGCCTGCAGGGTCTGTCACATCCCTTCACCAGGACGTTGACAACTCACTATCAACCTATTCCAAATACTGGCTCAGAGTCATTTTCTCTGGGCAGGCAGGGTACTGTCACCTTCAATCCTGGGAAGGTCAAACAACCTGATGTCATTTCTCTACAAAAGAGAATTTCAAACTTTAAAATTATTTTAAAAAGTTAGGTGGTGGCATTGTTTAGCCATTTCCTTCTGCAGTAGAGATGAATACTTGGAGCCATAAATCTGCCCCTGAATTCAACAAAGAATTTAGTTTGATTTTCTTTACCCCGAGAGTGGTACTCCCTGCGAGAGGGAACAAGTAGAAACAGAAATTCCTGGAGAACTCTGCGGATCTGACAGCACCTGTGGACACCCAACAGAGTTAATGTTTCTGTAATGTTCATCTTGTTTATCATGCACTTTCTCTGCAGCTGTAACTTTGTATTGCTCACTCTGTTCTATCACTCTATGATGTTTATATGGTATGAGCTGCACGCAAAACAGAACCTTTCACTGGACCTGGATACATGTGAAAATAATAAACCAAATCCAATCAAAATCAAACTCGAGTTCGGTGACCCTGACTCCAGTTCTGAAGAAGGGTCATTGGACTGAAACACATTATTTCTGCTTCTCTCTGCACAGATGCTGCCAGATCTGCTGGGTTTCTCCAGCAGTTTCAGATCACGAGCATCTGCTGCAGTATGTTTTATTTCAGTTTGAGAAGAATGCGGAAGGGTAATACAACAGAAGTCATTAATGCGAAGTTAAATAAGTGCACAAAGGAGAACAGAATAGAAGGCTCTGCAGATTGAGTGGATGAGGGGGTTTCAAGGCAATCTTTTCAGGTGAATTCTCAGGCCCACTGCAGTATTCTTATCAAATTCTATGCAATGCTTCTCGAACATTGCCAACAGAAAAACACTCACTATTTTTCTCTGTTGTGTGTTATTACTAGAAGGCTTATTCTTTCTTTCACCTTGACTTCTGTGTTGATCCAACAATCCCTCCATCGCAAAATCTATATCATGCTGAACCATCTGAGGGAGAACCAAAGAAAACCCAAAGTTATCAACAGCACTCACACAACAACCCATCATTTATTTAGGAAGGAAAAACTAGGAAATATATAACCTTGCTACAACTATTGTAATGTGGGATAAACACCAGTTCCATCACACCAGTGTTATACTGGGACAGACTGGTCCCCAGCAGTACTGTACCCCAGTGTTATACAGGGACAGACCGGTTCCCACCAGTACTGTACCCCAGTGTTATACAGGGACAGACCGGTCCCCACCAGTACCGTACCCCAGTGTTATACAGTGACAGACCTGTCCCCACCAGTATTGTACCCCAGTGTTATACAGGGACAGACCGTTCCCCACCAGTACTGTACCCCAGTGTTATACTGGGACAGACCAGTCCCCACCAGTACTGTACCCCAGTGTTATACAGGGACAGACCGGTTCCCACCAGTACTGTACCCCAGTGTTATACAGGGACAGACCGGTCCCCACCAGTACCGTACCCCAGTGTTATACAGTGACAGACCGGTCCCCACCAGTACCGTACCCCAGTGTTATACAGTGACAGACCTGTCCCCACCAGTATTGTACCCCAGTGTAATACAGTGACACACCTGTCCCCACCAGTACTGTACCCCACTGTTATACACTGACACACCTGTCCTGTACCCCAGTACCTGTCCTATCCCCACCAGTACTGTACCCCAGTGTTATACAGGGACAGACCGGTCCCCACCAGTACTGTACCTCAGTGTTATATATTGACAGACCTGTCCCCACTAGTACTGTACCACATTGTTATACTGGGATAGACCTGTCCCCACCATTACTGTACCCCAGTGTTATACAGTGATAGATGTGTCCCCACCAGTACTGTACCCCAGTGTTACACAGTGACAGACCTGTCCCCACCAGTACTGTAACGCAGTGTTATACAGGGACAGACCTGTCCCCACCAGAACAGTACCCGCATGTTATACAGAGACAGACCTGTCCCCACCAGTACAGTACCCCATTGTTACACAGGGACAGACCTGTCCCCACCAGTACTGTACCCCAGTGTTATACAGCGACAGACCTGTCCCCACCAACACTGTACCCCAGTGTTATACAGCGACAGACCTGTCCCCACCAACACTGTACCCCAGTGTTATACAGCGACAGACCTGTCCCCACCAGTACTGTACCCCAGTGTTATACAGTGACAGACCTGTCCCCACCAGTACAGTACCCCAGGGTTATACAGTGACAGACCGGTCCCCACCAGTACTGTACCACAGTGTTATACAGGGACAGACCTGTCCCCACCAGTACAGTACCCCAGTGTTATAGAGCGACAGACCTGTCCCCACCAGTACCGTACCCAGTGTTATACAGCGACAGACCTGTCCCCACCAACACTGTACCCCAGTGTTATACAGCGACAGACCTGTCCCCACCAGTACTGTACCCCAGTGTTATATAGGGACAGACCTGTCCCCACCAGTACTGTACCCCAGTGTTGTACTGGGACAGACCCGTCCACACGAGTACTGAACCCCAGTGTTATACAGTGACACACCTGTCCCCCACCAGTACTGTACCACAGTGTTATACAGTGATAGACCGGTCCCCACTAGTACTGTACCCCAGTGTTATACAGGGACAGACCGGTCCCCACCAATACTGTACCTGTATTATACAGTGACAGACCAGTCCCCAGCAGTACTGTACCCCAGTGTTATCCAGTGACACACCTGTCCCCCACCAGTAACTATACCCCAGTGTTATACTGGGACAGACCTGTTCCCACCAGTAACTATAACCCAGTGTTATACAGCGACAGACCTGTCCCCACCAACACTGTACCCCAGTGTTATACTGGGACAGACCGGTCCCCACCAGTACTGTACCCCAGTGTTATACAGGGACAGACCTGTCCCCCACCAGTACAGTACCCCAGTGTTATACAATGATAGACCGGTCCCCACCAACACTGTACCCCAGTGTTATACTGGGACAGACCGTTCCCCACCAGTACTGTACCCCAGTGTTATACATCGACAGACCGTTCCCCACCAGTAATGTACTCCAGTGTTATACAATGACAGACCGGTCCCCACCAATACTGTACCCCAGTGTTATACTGGGACAGACCTGTCCCCACCAGTACAGTATCCCAGTGTTATACAGTGACAGACCTGCCCCCACCAGTACAGTACCCCAGTGTTATACAGGGACAGACCTGTCCGCAGCAGTACAGTATCCCAGTGTTATACAGTGACAGACCTGTCCCCACCAATACAGTACCACAGTGCTATACAGGGACAGACCTGTCCCCACCAGTACAGTACCTCAGTGTTATACAGTGACAGACCTGTCCCCACCAGTACAGTACCACAGTGCTATACAGGGACAGACCTGTCCCCACCTGTACAGTATCCCAGTGTTATACAGTGACAGACCTGTCCCCACCAATACAGTACCACAGTGCTATACAGGGACAGACCAGTCCCCACCAGTACAGTACCCCGGTGTTATACAGTGACAGACCTGTCCCCACCAGTACCGTACCCCAGTGTTATACAGAGACAGACCTGTCCCCACCAGTACTGTACCACAGTGCTATACAGGTCTGACCGGCCCCCACCAGTACAGTACCACAGTGTTATACATTGACAGACCTGCCCCCACCAGTACAGTACCCCCATGTTATCCAGTGACATACCTCTCCCCACCTGTACAGTACCCCCATGTTATACATTGACAGACCTGTCCCCACCAGTACAGTACTCCGGTGTTATACAGTGACGGACCTGTCCCCACCAGTACTGTACCCCAGTGTTATACAGTGACAGACCTGTCCCCACCAATACAGTACCACAGTGCTATACAGGGACAGACCAGTCCCCACCAGTACCGTACCCCAGTGTTATACAGAGACAGACCTGTCCCCACCAGAACAGTACCCGCATGTTATACAGAGACAGACCTGTCCCCACCAGTACAGTACCCGCATGTTATACAGAGACAGACCTGTCCCCACCAGTACAGTACCCCATTGTTACACAGGGACAGACCTGTCCCCACCAGTACTGTACCCCAGTGTTATACAGCGACAGACCTGTCCCCACCAACACTGTACCCCAGTGTTATACAGCGACAGACCTGTCCCCACCAACACTGTACCCCAGTGTTATACAGCGACAGACCTGTCCCCACCAGTACTGTACCCCAGTGTTATACAGTGACAGACCTGTCCCCACCAGTACAGTACCCCAGGGTTATACAGTGACAGACCGGTCCCCACCAGTACTGTACCACAGTGTTATACAGGGACAGACCTGTCCCCACCAGTACAGTACCCCAGTGTTATAGAGCGACAGACCTGTCCCCACCAGTACCGTACCCAGTGTTATACAGCGACAGACCTGTCCCCACCAACACTGTACCCCAGTGTTATACAGCGACAGACCTGTCCCCACCAGTACTGTACCCCAGTGTTATATAGGGACAGACCTGTCCCCACCAGTACTGTACCCCAGTGTTGTACTGGGACAGACCCGTCCACACGAGTACTGAACCCCAGTGTTATACAGTGACACACCTGTCCCCCACCAGTACTGTACCACAGTGTTATACAGTGATAGACCGGTCCCCACTAGTACTGTACCCCAGTGTTATACAGGGACAGACCGGTCCCCACCAATACTGTACCTGTATTATACAGTGACAGACCAGTCCCCAGCAGTACTGTACCCCAGTGTTATCCAGTGACACACCTGTCCCCCACCAGTAACTATACCCCAGTGTTATACTGGGACAGACCTGTTCCCACCAGTAACTATAACCCAGTGTTATACAGCGACAGACCTGTCCCCACCAACACTGTACCCCAGTGTTATACTGGGACAGACCGGTCCCCACCAGTACTGTACCCCAGTGTTATACAGGGACAGACCTGTCCCCCACCAGTACAGTACCCCAGTGTTATACAATGATAGACCGGTCCCCACCAACACTGTACCCCAGTGTTATACTGGGACAGACCGTTCCCCACCAGTACTGTACCCCAGTGTTATACATCGACAGACCGTTCCCCACCAGTACTGTACCCCAGTGTTATACAATGACAGACCGGTCCCCACCAATACTGTACCCCAGTGTTATACTGGGACAGACCTGTCCCCACCAGTACAGTATCCCAGTGTTATACAGTGACAGACCTGCCCCCACCAGTACAGTACCCCAGTGTTATACAGGGACAGACCTGTCCGCAGCAGTACAGTATCCCAGTGTTATACAGTGACAGACCTGTCCCCACCAATACAGTACCACAGTGCTATACAGGGACAGACCTGTCCCCACCAGTACAGTACCTCAGTGTTATACAGTGACAGACCTGTCCCCACCAGTACAGTACCACAGTGCTATACAGGGACAGACCTGTCCCCACCTGTACAGTATCCCAGTGTTATACAGTGACAGACCTGTCCCCACCAATACAGTACCACAGTGCTATACAGGGACAGACCAGTCCCCACCAGTACAGTACCCCGGTGTTATACAGTGACAGACCTGTCCCCACCAGTACCGTACCCCAGTGTTATACAGAGACAGACCTGTCCCCACCAGTACTGTACCACAGTGCTATACAGGTCTGACCGGCCCCCACCAGTACAGTACCACAGTGTTATACATTGACAGACCTGCCCCCACCAGTACAGTACCCCCATGTTATCCAGTGACATACCTCTCCCCACCTGTACAGTACCCCCATGTTATACATTGACAGACCTGTCCCCACCAGTACAGTACTCCGGTGTTATACAGTGACGGACCTGTCCCCACCAGTACAGTATCCCAGTGTTATACAGTGACAGACCTGTCCCCACCAATACAGTACCACAGTGCTATACAGGGACAGACCAGTCCCCACCAGTACCGTACCCCAGCGTTATACAGAGACAGACCTGTCCCCACCAGTACTGTACCACAGTGCTATACAGGTCAGACCGGCCCCCACCAGTACAGTACCACAGTGTTATACATTGACAGACCTGTCCCCACCAGTACAGTACCCCCGTGTTATCCATTGACAGACCTGTCCCCACCAGTACAGTACCCCCGTGTTATCCATTGACAGACCAGTCCCCACCAGTACTGTACCCCAGTGTTATCCAGTGACAGACCTGTCCCCACCTGTACAGTATCCCAGTGTTATACAGTGACAGACCTGTCCCCACCAATACAGTACCACAGTGCTATACAGGGACAGACCAGTCCCCACCAGTACAGTACCCCGGTGTTATACAGTGACAGACCTGTCCCCACCAGTACCGTACCCCAGTGTTATACAGAGACAGACCTGTCCCCACCAGTACTGTACCCCAGTGCTATACAGGTCTGACCGGCCCCCACCAGTACAGTACCACAGTGTTATACATTGACAGACCTGCCCCCACCTGTACAGTACCCCCATGTTATACATTGACAGACCTGTCCCCACCAGTACAGTACTCCGGTGTTATACAGTGACGGACCTGTCCCCACCAGTACAGTACCACAGTGTTATCCAGTGACAGACCTGTCCCCACCTGTACAGTATCCCAGTGTTATACAGTGACAGACCTGTCCCCACCAATACAGTACCACAGTGCTATACAGGGACAGACCTGTCCCCACCAGTACCGTACCCCAGTGTTATACAGAGACAGACCTGTCCCCACCAGTACTGTACCACAGTGCTATACAGGTCAGACCGGCCCCCACCAGTACAGTACCACAGTGTTATACATTGACAGACCTGTCCCCACCAGTACAGTACCCCCGTGTTATCCATTGACAGACCAGTCCCCACCAGTACAGTACCACAGTGTTATACAGGGACAGACCTGTACCCAACAGTACAGCACCACAGTGTTATACAGTGACAGACCTGTCCTCAGCAGTATAGTACCACAGTGTTATACAGTGACAGACCAGTCCCCACCAGTACAGTACCCCACTGTTATACAGTGACAGACCTGTCCCCACCAGTACTGTACCCCAGTGTTATACAGGGACAGACCTGTCCCCACCAGTACAGTACCACAGTGTTATACAGGGACAGACCTGTCCCCACCAGTACAGTACCACAGTGCTATACAGGGACAGACCAGTCCCCACCAGTACAGTACCTCACTGTTATACAGTGACAGACCTGTCCCCACCAGTACTGTACCCCAGTGTTATACAGTGACAGACCTGTCCCCACCAGTACAGTACCACAGTGCTATACAGGGACAGACCTGTCCCCACCAGTACTGTATCCCAGTGTTATATAGGGACAGACCTGTCCCCACCAGTACAGTACCCCAGTATTATACAGGGACAGACCTGTCCCCACCAGTACAGTACCATATTGCTATACATGGACAGACCGGTCCCCACCAGTACAGTACCCCAGTGTTATACAGTGACAGACCTGTCCCCACCAGTACTATATCCCAGTGTTATACAGTGACAGACCTGTCCCCACCAGTACAGTACCACAGTGCTATACAGGGACAGACCAGTCCCCACCAGTACAGTACCTCACTGTTATACAGTGACAGACCTGTCCCCACCAGTACTGTACCCCAGTGTTATACAGTGACAGACCTGTCCCCACCAGTACAGTACCACAGTGCTATACAGGGACAGACCTGTCCCCACCAGTACTGTATCCCAGTGTTATATAGGGACAGACCTGTCCCCACCAGTACAGTACCCCAGTATTATACAGGGACAGACCTGTCCCCACCAGTACAGTACCATATTGCTATACATGGACAGACCGGTCCCCACCAGTACAGTACCCCAGTGTTATACAGTGACAGACCTGTCCCCACCAGTACAGTACCACAGTGCTATACAGGGACAGACCTGTCCCCACCAGTACTGTACCCCAGTGTTATACAGGGTCAGACCTGTCCCCACCAGTCCATTACCCCAGTGTTATACAAGGTCAGACCTGTCCCCACCAGTACAGTACCCCAGTGTTATACAGGGTCAGACCTCTCCCCACCAGTACAGTACCCCAGTATTATACAGGGACAGACCTGTCCGCAGTACAGTACCCAGTATTATACAGTGACAGACCTGTCCCCACTAGTACAGTACCCCAGTGTTATACAGGGACAGACCTGTCCCCCAACAGGACAGTACCCCAGTCTTATACAGGGACTGACCTGTCCCCACCAGTACATTTTCCCAGTATTATACAGGGACTGACCTGTCCCCACCAGTACATTTTCCCAGTATTATACAGGGACAGACCTGTCCCCACCAGTACAGTACCACAGTGTTATAGAGTGACAGACCTGTCCCCATCAGCTCCTCTAGGAGATGAACACTCACACGGAGAGACCATTTCAGAATGAGATGGTGAAACATTTCTTCACTCCAAGACTAGTGAACCTGTGGTACTCCCTCCCACACGGCAGAGGTTGTGGATCTGTTGAGAATTTATTCCAGATAGTGATTGAAACCCTATTAAATGTTAAAGCTATCCAGTGTCATGGAGAGAAGTGGGAAATATCATTGTGTAGAGTATCAGCCCCTATGTTAATGAATGGCAGTGCCGGTTGGGAGGGTGGAATCATCATTCGTGTTCCTGGTTTCTGTGTCAATCAATTGGAAATGTAGAATGATGGCTCCCATTTAATGTAGCAAATATCTTTTCCTCAACTTTGACCATGAGAACGTACCTTACTCCCGGGGGTCAGTGCCAAAACTTCCCTCAGAGCTGAGATAGCCTGGGAATAATATCCTTGACGGATTAATACCTGTTTAAAACAAAATGTATCTTTTGTTACTGTGTGAAAATACTGCTTTGCTTACACGCACCAGATCAGAAGCAAAAATAATAAACCTCAGGTCTATGTCTTTTCAGCCTGTGTTAGATTTCCGCAGACACACCAAGACATCTCATGCTGATAAATCTTGGACAAACACTTGATCCTTCATTCTCTATCTTGCAGCATACACGATATACTAACTGAAATCCAAGCTCCTGTCTTACAGAGGATTTACAAGGAATACACCAAGTGATCTAGACCAGAGCTTATGTTCCACAGAAGTTACTCCTTCAACATCACCCCCTGCCCCTTCACCTCCTCCACCCTTTTGGGGGCTTATTCCTCTGGCCTTTTAAATGAATTAATTATTTTGACTTTCCTCAATTATCTTTTGTGATGGGGAGTTCCACATTCAAACCATGCTTTGGATGAAATCATAGAATCTCTATAGTGTGGAAGCAGGCCATTCAGCCCACCGTGTCCACATCAACCCACCAAAGAGCATCCCACCCAGACCCACTGTATCCCTGCATTTCCCATGGCTCACCCACCTAGCCTGCACCTCCCTGCACACTATGCTCCAATTTAGCAATCCGACTATCCTGCACATCTTCCGAGTGTAGGAGGAAACCCACACAGACACAGGGAGAGGGTGCAAACTCCACACAGACAGTCGCCCAAGGCTAGAATCGAACCCGGGTCCCTGCTGCTGTCCCAAATGGTCTCCTGAGAATACAATACGAATTTATTAAGAACTATTTTATATTGACAACCCGCTAGATTTGTGGTGCCCAACAATCCGAAAGCATTTCCTTCTGTCCACCCTCGGAAATGCACTCGTAAGTCTCCACACTGTTGGACTGCATCTCCCCACCACCTTTTTCTTCTCTTTGTGAAAGAGCTCTTGCTGATTTCCTGAATCCTGATATCGCTGTACTCTGAGTTCTGGCATCATCCTTGTAAACACCTTCAGCGAGAACTCCAAACGTACAAGTTCAGTTTGTCCAGTTGGAGAAATATTTCCAACCCATCACATGTTCGGCATCTGTGGTATAGTGTGTGTTTGGGTTTCTCTGCCTAAGGCAGGATGGTCTTGCCCACAGAGGGAGTGCAGTGAAGATTCACTCTGCTGATACCAGGGATGGCTGGACTTTCTTCTGAGGAGAGATTGATTTGACTGGGCTTGTATTCAGTAGCGATTAGAAAAAAGATGAGGGGGAGGAATCTGATTGAAATGTCAAACAGGGCTGGACAGTATAGAGGGAGAAAGTGAGGACTGCAGATGCTGGAGATCAGAGTCGAAGAGTGGGGTGCTGGAAAAGCACAGCAGGTCAGGCAGCATCTGAAGAGCAGCAGAATTGACGTTTCGGGGCATAAGCCCTTCATCAGGACAGTCTAGATGCAGGGAGGATGTTTCCCTGGGTCCGGGAGTCTAGACCCAGGTGACAGTCTCAGGATACGGGGTAGACAATTGAGGACTAAGCTGAGGAGAAAGATCTTCTAACCCTGTCAAACTCTCCACCAGAGAAGCTTGGGGAAGCCAGTCACTCTACATATTCAAAAAAGAGATTGATAATTTTTTACAACATTGAAGGCATCAAGGGGGATTGAGACAAATGGGAATATGGTGTTGATTTAATTTTTATTCTTGCATGGGATGAAAGTGTCACTGGCTGGGCAGGCATTTATTGCCCATCCCTAATTACCCAGAGGGCAGTTAAGAGTCAACCACATTGGCTATGGGTCTGGAGTCACATGTCGGCCAGACCAGGTAAGGATGGCAGCTTCCTTCCCTACAGGACAGTATTGAACAAGATGGGGTTTTTCCCGACAATGGATTCATGGTCATCATTAGACTTTTAATTCTAGATTTATTTTTAAACTAAATTCACATCCTACCATCTGCCTTGGCAGGATTTGAATCCAGGTCCTCAGTACCAACGGTCTAGTGATGATGCCACGAGGCCATCATTGCCCCACTGTTGAGATAATGGTTGAACCGACTCAAACAGGTGAATGGCCAGTCATGCTCCCAGTTTCTTTGTTCCCTGCTATTTGCTCCCATATGGAAATGGTCACAAAAATTGGCCTTTAAAATATTAGCATAGAGCAGAATGTGACGGAAAATCATTATTAACATGTTGTGAAATAAAGCTTTGTTGATTTGGAGATGCCGGTGTTGGACTGGGGGAAACAAAGTTAAAAATCACACAGCACCAGGTTATAGTCCAACAGATTTATTTGGAAGCACTAGCTTTCAGAGCGCTGCTCCTCAACCACCTGATGAAGGAGCAGTGCTCCGAAAGCTAGTGTGCTTCCAATTAAACCTGTTGGACTATAACCTAGTATTGTGTGATTTTTAACTTTGTTGAATCACACAGCAACTGTAAAATGCAAATTCGATGTAAGAGATATTCAGTCACTCCCATTCCATCAGGGCCATTTTAGTATGATACATATACTGATCCACTGCTCTGTAACTGTATAAAGTGATATAATTACCAGTAATTCAAACTTTTCACACCACTGATTTTCATTTATTTTCTTTTTATGACTTTCCTATTTTTTACTTCGCAAATAAAACAGGAATATTGATCAAACAGCATTATTCTAAACCTCTGGCATCCATTTTTGTGAGATTCAGAATTGTCAAAACTAATCTTATCTTGTAGGTTATTTTGATGAAATTAAACAGTGTGATATTAACCAGAACCAGAAAGAGAAAAACATTTTTTAAAAATATCGCGAACAGACTAATCTTTAAATAGATAGTCTTTGTCACAATGATGTCACTGTACTATTTGTAAGCTAAGGCAGGGTGTTCATCAAATATACTACCAATGAACAATCGCAAAAAGATCGCTGAATCCCTTCCCGCCAACATCCTGAGGGCTCTCATTCACCAGAATCTGAACTGATCTAACCATATAAACACAGTGGCTGCAAAAGCAGGTCAGGGGCTAGGAATCCTGCAGCCAGTAACTTTACCTCCTGACTCCCCAAGACCTGTTCATCATCTACAAGGCACAAGTCAGGAGTGTGATGGAATAATCCCTATTTGCCCCAGATGAGTGCAGCCCCCACACCACTCAATAAACTTGACACCATCCAGGACAAAGCAGCCGCTTGACTGGCACCACATCCACTCCCTCCACCACCGATGCTCAGTAGCAGCAGGATGTACCATTTACAAGATGCACTGCAGAAATTCACCAGGGATCGTCAGGCAGCACCTTCCAAACCCACGCCCACTTCTATCGGGCAGGACAAGGGGCAGCAGATACATGGGAACACCACCCCCTGCAAGTTCCCCTCCAAGCCCCTCACCATCCTGACTTGAAAATATATTGTCATTCCTTCACTGTCGCTGGGTCAGAATCCTGAAATTCCCTCCCTATGGGACATTGGGGGTCTACCCACAGCACATGGACTGCAGCTGTTCAAGAAGGCAGTTCATCCATATTGGAGAGGGAACATGTTCATAACACACACACGCACTCTCACACACACACACACACACATGCACACACACACACACTCTCTCTCTCTCACACATGTGCGTACTCACTCACACACACACACACACATCTGACTGGAGCACCCACATACCTTTCCCTTGCTGTATAACGTCATGATATCTGTTGGGTCCATTTCTAACAGCTCGTCACAGTAATATAAAACTGTCTCTATTTGTTCGTCCTCAATTTCACCAACAATTGTGTTGATCTCCTGAAAGGAGTCCTCCAGCTGGCAGTTTTTATCATCTTCTGTTAAAGCACCATCTGCAAAGAAGAGAGCACTGTTCAAGAGAGAATTTGGGTTCTCAGTTTCCTGTCTAGTCAGCCTTGGGAAAGGCTGCAGGTAGAGGCATTTTTACTGAAGTCTTTCCAAAAGCTGCAGAGAACTGATCATTCCTGAGAACATTCACATTCTCGGATATGTTCATAGAATCATAGATTTAGCCTTCACGGGTGTTTAACTGTGATTGGAGGTGTTTCCAACAACATGTGGTATCCAAGGCAAAACCAGAACAGCCTCAGGAGTGGGAAAGTGATTTAGTTGGAGTTCACTCTCCCCAGTCCCGAAGCTCCCCTAGAGACCAGGCCCATGGAAACTACTATGGCATTGACTACCAACCCCCCCAAAGATTGCTGCACTGAAAATCCAGAGGCCCAGGGTCGCTCCCTGCGAATGTGAGCTTGAATCTCGCCTTGGCTGGCAATCTAAGTCCAATCGATAAATTCGGAATCAAAAGACAGTCTCAGTGTAGTGATTGGAACCAGGTGGGTCTTATTGACCATGAGATCCTTGATTGGAGTTATTAACCTGGGCCAATCAGGGAGCCCTGGCTGACAGGAATAAACAGGGGATTTAGAATCTCTTTAGTTCAGGGATGGACTCTGAGCTGGCTGGCCACAGCCAGTGTACTGTGTACGTATAAATAAAGAGGGATTTGGTGATGGGATACCGGCCTGTGTGCAGTTATTTCATTCAGTGATGGACCATGACAACTATCATAGTCTGTAAAAGTCCATCTGATAAATCTCACCTGGTCTGGCCTACATGTGACTCCAGACTCACAGCAACGTGGTTGACTCCAAACTATCCTCTGAAATGGCCTAGAGAGCTAGTCAGGTCAAGGGCAAATATGGACCGACAACTGTTTGTCTTAACGGCAACACCCACATCCCATGAATGAATACAGTACATGAAATTCTGGAGGGCAGGCAGTCATAAAAGTAAAAGGCCTCAGGAGCCAGTCGGCCATTTGGCCCATCAAGCCAGTTCTGCCAATTATTTCCATTGTGCTGATTTTGGGCTTTATCTCTGGGGGAAAGAATTCCAAAGATTCCCAGGCGTCTGAGTAGAGAATCTCACTGGTCTCCAGAGAAAATGTATCCCTTCCAACATTTCAGCATTCCCTCCTTACATGGCAACGAAAAAGGAATTTCCACTAAAGTTACAAACAGCAGCAGCAAATGTGTATATTCAGAGCTGAGTGGCCCACTCCATTTCCTAAGCCCTCCTGCTGCTTGTTAAGCTCATGGCTGGCCCAATTACTCCACACTCCACACCTACCCCTGACAAACCTCCCCCCCCCCCCTTATTCATCACAAAGCTCTGTGAGGATTGTCGTGTGGCACGGTGGTAGTGCCCCTACTTCTGGACTGGGAGGTTCTGTTCATGTCCCACCTGCTCCAGAGGCGTGTAATAACATCTCTGAGCAGGTTGATTAGAAAAATAAGTTAAAATAAAAATCAAGAACTGCTGTTAATCACTCAGCGGTTAGCACCGCTGCCTCACAGCGCCACGGACTCGGGTTCGATTCCAGCCTCGGGTAACTGTCTGTGTGAGGAGTTTGTACATTTTCCCCGTGTCTGCGTGGGCTTCCTCCCACAGTTCAAAGACTTCAGGTTAGGTGGATTCACCATGCTAAATTTTCCTGGTGTCCAGGTTTGGATGAGTTGTGGTAATATGTGGGTCTGGGTGGATACTCTTCAGAGGGTCAGTATGGAGTGAATGGCCTCCTTCCATACTATAGGGATTCTATGATGCTATGGACCTTTCTCCATTCTGAAGTAGAGTCACTGGACCCGAAATGTTAACTCTGCCTTCTCTCCAGATGCTGCCGGACCTGCTGAGCTTTTCCAGCAATTTCTGTTTTTGTTTCTGACTTACAACATCTATGTTCTTTCGAATTTTTTTCTTCATTCTGTCACGGGATGTGGGCATCACTGGCAAGGCCAGGGTCTGTTGTCAATTCTTATTGCTCCCTTGAACTAAGTGGCAGGTTATTTCAATGGGCAGTGAAGAGTCACCTACATTACTGTGGGTCTGGAGTCACAAGTAGGCCAGACCAGGTAAGGAGGGCAGATTTCCCTTCTCAAAAGGACACAGGTGAGTTTTACATCAATTGTAGTTACATAGGATTCGTTTTTCATCCTGGATTTTAGTAACTAAAATCAAACTCAACCAAGTGCTTTGGTGGGATTTGAGCCCATGTTCCTCCAGTCCATGCTGACCCTAATCCCAAACGAAACCAGTCTCACCTGCCTACTCCTGCCCCAAACCCCTACAAACCGCTCCTACTCATGTACTTACCTCTTTTAAACATTGTAACTCTACCCACATCCACCACTTCCTCTGGCGGTTCATTCCACACACGGACCACTCTCTGTGTAAAATAGTTGCCCCTCATGTCTTTTTTGAATTCTTCTCTTCTCATCATAAAAATATGCTCCCTGCTCTGGAAATCCCCAACTGGGGGAAAGGACACCTGCCATTCACCTGATCTATACCGCTCTATTTTATAAACCTCTACAAGGTCACTCCTCAATCTCCTACACTCCAGTGAAAAAAAGTCCCAGCCTATCCTTATAACTCAAACCCTTCACTCCCGGCAACATCCTGGTAAATCGTTTCTTATCCCTCTCCAGCTTAATACTATCCTCCCAATAACAGGGCGACCAGAACTGGACACAGCGTTCCAGAAGAGGCCTCACCAAAGTCCTGTACAACCTCAACATGACATCACAACTCCTGCACTGAGCAATGAAGGCAAGAGTGCTAAATGCTTTTTTAACCACCCCAGTGGGGTTTGAGAGGATCAGAGGGACCTCATTAACGAGGGTGAGGATCTGTGGATCTACAGGAAGTCTCAGACTGTCTTCTTTCTCCGTGCTCGCTCAGACGTGAAATGTTCCACTCACCCAAACTGTTTCTGAAAGGTTGTGCAGAGGCCATTGTAACTCACTTCGGGGAAAGCTGTAAATTTAAAGAGAAAAAGAATGTGATGCAACTCAATTGATGCAATTATTTAGGTTCAAGAAAAATTGCTGACTCCATCTCAACTTGCATTTTTATAGCACCTTTCCCCATCTCAGGGTGTCCCAAAATGGTTGACAAGTGATGAAACATTTCTGAGGTACTGTTTTAATGTAGGAAATAGCAGCCAATATTAGGGTAGGCGATGGTCTAGTGGCATTATCAGTGGACTGTTAATCCAAAGACCCAGGTAAAGTTCTGAGGACCCAGGTCTGAATCCCACTGTGGCACATGGCGTCATTCGAATTCAATAAAAATCTAGAATTAAGAGTCTCATGATGATGTGGTGGAGCCGCTGTTGGGCTGGGGTGTACAAAGTTAAAAATCACACAACACCAGGCTATAATCCAGCAGGTTTTTTTGGAAGCACTAGCTTTCAGAACACCGCTCCTTCATCAGGTAACTGTTAGAAAGGATCATAAGATACAGAGTTTATAGCAAAAATATTAGTGTCATGCAACTGAAATGATATATTAAACAATATTGAATGAATAAAAATAATGTGCACAGCAAGCCCCCACCCCAACACCATTGAGAAACAAACAGTTCATTGTTTTTTATTTAAAGCAATGTTGCTTGAAAGGCAAATAACAGGCTGGTGCATCAGGGAGAACTCACCAGCTTATCTTTAATGCCAGCCAAAGGTGTTCCTTTCCCACCCACATGAAGTGAAGTGATGTTACAGCTGTACAGGACTTTGGTTAGGCCACATTTGGAGTACTGTGTGCAGTTCTGGTCGCCTCACTTTAGGAAAGATGTGGAAGCTTTGGAGAGGGTGCAGAGAAGATTTACCAGGATGTTGCCTGGAATGGAGAATAGGTCGTATGAGGATAGGTTGAGCATGCTAGGCCTTTTCTCATTGGAACGGAGAAGGATGAGGGGTGACTTGATAGAGGTTTATAAGATGATCAGGGGAATAGATAGAGTAGACAATCAGAAACTTTTTCCCCGGGTACAACAGAGTGTTACAAGCGGACATAAATTTAAGGTGAAGGGTGGAAGGTATAGGGGAGATGTCAGGGGTGGGTTCTTTACCCAGAGAGTGGTGGGGGCATGGAATGCGCTGCCTGTGGGAGTGGCAGAGTCAGAATCATTGGTGACCTTTAAGCGGCAATTGGATAGGGACATGGATGGGTGCTTAAGCTAGGACAAATGTTCGGCACAACATTGTGGGCCGAAGGGCCTGTTCTGTGCTGTATTGTTCTATGTTCTATGATGGGGATAGATGGGGCTTGGGTCTCATCCAAACATCTCATTCACTGCCCACAGTGCTGCATGCCCTCAGTATACCAGCCTGGATCATGGGCACAACTCTGAGGGATGAAGTTTGAACCCACAATCGGCTGTTTCGGAGAGTTTAAGGCAGCTGAACTGTCCTGAAGCACACCATTTATCACTCCAATGTTCAGTGAGATTCCCCCCAAAATCCTTCCCCTCTCCCTCTCTCTCCTGTAACTCACTTCCAAGACCTTACCTCTTTGACCAAGTTGTCAATTCACTGTGCTATATCTGATTGAGTTTCATCATAGAATCATAGAGTCATAGAGTCTTAGAGATGTACAGCACGGAAACAGACCCTTTGGTCCAACCCGTCCACGCCAACCAGATATCCCAACCCAATCTAGTCCCACCTGCCAGCACTTGGCCTATGTCCCTCTAAACCCTTCCTATTCATATACCCATCCAGGTGCCTTTTAAATGTTGTAATTGTACCAGCCTCCACCACTTCCTCTGACAGCTCATTCCATACCCGTACCACTCTCTGTGTGAAAAAGTTGCCCCTTAGGTCTCTTTCATATCATTCCCTGCACTCCCTAAACCTATGCCGTCTAGTTCTGGACTCCCCCACCCCAGGGAAAAGACCTTTGCTATTCACCCTATTTATGCTCCCCATGATTTTATAAACTTCTATAAGGTCACCCCTCAGCCTCCGACACTCCAGGGTAAAGAGCCCCAGTCTATTCAGCCTCTCCCTATAGCTCAAACCCTCATAACATTCTTGTGAATCTTTACTGAACCCTCTCAAATTTTAACACCACCTTTCCTATAGCAGGGAGACTAGAATTGAACGCAGTATTCCAAAAGTGGCTGAACCCATTCCTGTACCTCTGCATTTCGCACTCTTAATCCACCTAGCCTGCACATCTCTGGACATCATGGGCAATTGAGCACGGCCATCTTTGGACTGTGGGAGGAAACCCACTCAGACACGGGGAGAATGTGCAAACTCCACACAGACAGTCACCTAAGGATGGAATCAAACTGGGTCCAAGGTGCGGTGAGGCAGCGGTGCGGTGAGGCAGCGGTGCGGTGAGGCAGCGGTGCGGTGGGAGGCAGCGGTGCGGTGGGAGGCAGCGGTGCGGTGAGGCAGCGGTGCGGTGAGGCAGCAGTGCTAACCACTGAGCCATCCATCGTCCATTTGACGTTTGACCATTCATTGGAACTGAAGAAGCGCCATACTGGACTCAAAACTCTCTCTCTCTCTCTCTCATTAGATGCTACCAAACCTGTTGAGTTTCTGCAGCATTCCTTATTTTCATTCTTTAATTTGTAACAAAATGCAACTTTTCCACCTGGGCTCTGGATCCCTTTATAGCTTTGCTAAACAAAGCCTATCAGCCTCCATTGCCACATTTCTAATTGATCCTCAGATCCAGTGGGTCATTTTCAGATTCCCACGACCCCTAAAAGGGCTGCTCTAATTTGAAGATTTAGTTTCTTGGTTTGGACTCTCCCCATCGCAGGGAATACTTTCTCACTCTCTCTAACAACGCTTTAATCACATCTTAAAGAACTTCGATGACACATCTCCTTCATCTTATACAAGTGAAGGTAGACCAGCCTACTTTATGGAACCAATTGTCATAATTAAACCTTTTCACCCCCACAACAGACTCATTTCACATACACTCATGGTCATACCCAGTCACACACATACACATTCATACTTACACATATACTAACATTCACACTCACTCAGACACATATACACACGTATTCGCACTCACTCAGACACATACACACATGTTCGCACCCACTCAGACACACATACACACGTGTTCGCACACACTCAGACACACATACACATGTTTGCACTCACTCAGACACATACACACACATGTTTGCACTCACTCAGACACACATACACGTGTTTGCACTCACTCAGACAAACATACACACGTGTTCGCACACACTCTGACACATACACGTGTTTGCACTCACTCAGACAAACAAACACATGTTCACACTCAGACACACACACGTTCGCACTCACTCAGACACATATACACACATGTTTGCACTCACTCAGACACATACACACGTGTTCACACACACTCAGATACATATACGTGTTCGCACTCACTCAGACACGCATACACACGTGTTCGCACTCACTCAGACATACATGCCCACGTGTTCGCACTCAGAGACACACACGTGCAGACACACAGATACATATTCATACTCACATTCATTCACACACACACACATGGTCACACACACAGACACGCTCATGTTCACACTCACTCATTCACACACATAGTCACACACGCTCACACACAGGTACACACTTGCAGTGAGTAACATTCTGAGGCAGCTCCATCACTACCACCCCGAAACATTTCATCCTGTCTGAAAAGAATGTTTCAGTGTGAATTATTCTTCCCTGCTCTCTGCCCCGAATGTCAATGCAAGGTCCCAGTTCTGTCCTGTTATTAGTTGGAGTTAATTATCTCTCCCATAACGGAGGTTCCAATTAACTGAACATGTAAAGACACATATACCATACAAAATGGATTGAAACATTTGTACACATGGGCCTAGGGTTCAGTTTCTTTTTATAAAAATATAAACAGAAACTTTGACCAGACTATTGCCTTAAATTGGATTTTCTTTCAGTTTCCCAGCAGGAACAGATCACCTCCCTCCAGTGTCAGAGACTCGAACATCTGTGTGTGTGTGCGTGTGTGGGGTGTGTGTGTGTGGGGTATGTGTGTGTGGGGTATGTGTGTGTGTGGGGGGGATATGTGTGTGTGTGTGTGTGTGTGCGTGTGTGGGTGGGGATGTGTGTGTATACACTTTCCCTTCTGCAGGTCTACATACACACACACACACCCCCACCCCCACCCACACACATGCTTCCCCTCACACACACACGCCCCCCCCACACACACATATACCCCCCACACACACATATACCCCCCACACATGCCCCCCCCATATATACACATATACCCCCCCACACGCATGCCCCCCCACACACACACATATACCCACACACACGCCACCCCACACACATATACCCCCACACACACATATACCCCCCACACACACATGCCCCCTCACACACACCCACACACCCCCTCACACACACCCACACACACAACCCCCTCCACAAACACACACCTCCCCCCCACACACACCCCACACACACATATACCCCCCACACACACATACTACCCCCACACACACCTCCCCCCCACACACACCCCACACACACATACCCCCCCACACACACATACCTCCCCACACACACCCCACACACACATACCCCCCACACACATATATACCCCCCCACACACATACTACCCCCACACACCTCCCCCCACACACACCTCTCCCCCCCACACACCCCACACACACACATACCCCCCACACACACCCCCCACACACACATACCCCCCCACACACACATATACCCCCCACACACACATATACCCCCCACACACACATACCCCCCACACATGCCCCCCCCACACACATCCCCTCACACACACCTACACACACAAACCCCCCTCACACACACCTCACCCCCACACACAGACACCCCCCACACACACACCCCCCACCACACACCCCCCCCCACACACATACCCCCCCCACACACATACCCCCCCCACACACACACAAACCCCACACACATACCCCTCCCACACACACATATACCCCCCCCACACACACACATACCCCCCCCACACACAAACCCCACACACATATACCCCCCACACACACACACATACCCCCCCACACACAAACCCCACACACATATACCCCCCCCACACACATACCCCCCCCCCCCACACACACACAAACCCCACACACAAACACCCCACACACATATACCCCACACACACACATACCCCCCCACACACCCACAAACACAGACTGCCTGCGCTGGGCTGCTCCTCGGATGCTGCCTGACCTGCTGTGCTCTGCCAGCGCCACTAATCCAGATGCTGGGTATTTGCGGCAGCTCCCACACCGGGACCGTGCACACGCTGTCAATCTGGATCAGTGCCGCTGCTCAGGCAGGAAAATCTACGTTACGGGCAAAAGCCCTGCGCCACACGCTGTGAATCCCGGCCTTGCTGCCCCTCACTCGCTCCTAGCCCCTGCCTCACTGCCATTGCCGTACTCTACCTGCAGGCGATGGTAACTGCGGAGCCCCGATCGGGGGCAGGGAGGGAGGGAGGGAGGAGGCGGAGGGAGACCCCCACCCCACACCCCCCCCACCCAGGGGCTGTCACCCCGGCAACCGTCTCCAGGAGGCGCCAGTGTGACGGAGGCGGGACAGGCCCATCCCGAGCGGGCAGGGGCACAGGAAGATCCCAGAGAGAGAGAACCTCGTGGGGGCACAGGAAGATCCCAGAGAGAGAACCCCGAGGGGGGCACAGGAAGATCCCAGAGAGAGAGAACCCCGTGGGGGCACAGGAAGATCCCAGAGAGAGAGAACCCCGTGGAGGCACAGGAAGATCCCAGAGAGAGAGAACCTCGTGGGGGCACAGGAAGATCCCAGAGAGAGAGAACCCCGTGGGGGCACAGGAAGATCCCAGAGAGAGAGAACCCCGTGGAGGCACAGGAAGATCCCAGAGAGAGAGAGAACCTCGTGGGGGCACAGGAAGATCCCAGAGAGAGAGAACCCCGTGGGGGCACAGGAAGATCCCAGAGTGAGAGAACCCCGTGGGGGCACAGGAAGATCCCAGAGAGAGAACCTCGTGGGGGCACAGGAAGATCCCAGAGAGAGAACCCCCGTGGGGGCACAGGAAGATCCCAGAGAGAGAGAATCTCGTGAGGGGCACAGGGAGATCCCAGAGAGAGATAGTCCGCTGGGGGCACAGTAAGATCCCAGAGAGAACAGGGGTGGGGGGGGGGTATCTGGGGGCTGGGAAAAGGGAAGAAGGATGGACGGCATAGGGACAGTCCAGGGAGATCGGGTACAAGGGAGATCCTAGAGGGAGTGGGTGGGGGAGGTTCCCAGAAGAACTGGGGGTTCCTCAGGGAGGGATTGGGGGAAAGGGAGATTCCAGGGGGATCAGGAACAAAGGAGATCCTAGAGGGATTGTGGAGAGAGAGAGAGAGATCCCAGAAACACAGGTGGGGGGGGGGGGGGGGTGCGGGGGAGGCTGTGTGTGCAGGATATTCCAGAGGGTGGGTTTTGAAGATGATAGCTGTCCCAGAGAAACTGACGGAGATGAAGACTATAAGATATAAGAGTAGATTTAGACCATTCAGCCCATCGATACTGCTCTGCCATTCGATTACGGCTGGTGTTTCTCAACCCCATTCCCTGCCTTCTCTCTATAACCCTTGATCCCCCTTACTCATCAAGAACCTACCTATTGCTGTCCTCAATGACTTGGCCCCCCACGGTGCCCTGTGGCAATAAGTTCCACAGATTGACCAGATTCAGGGAGAGATGAGAGAGAGGGGGATAGACTGGGGGAAAGAGTGAGCCCAGAGACAGGCAGAGTGATTGAGAGAGAGAGAGAGAGAGACCCTGGGGACAGGTGGGTGAGGGAGGGAGGACATGAGATAGAAAGATGGGAAATGGAGGGAAGGATCAATGTAAGGGAAGGGATGGGGTCCATATTTGGCAGGAGAGTCACTTGTAGACAGTGGGAGTGGGGCAATGCAAGGGTACAAAACCTGCACAATGCTGGAGGAAGGGGCAAGGGCAAGGATGGAGGGGAGATTAGGAACAGGGAATACCGGGGGACAGACCTTACAGTCCAACCAGTCCAACCAGTCTATACAGACCATAATCCCAAACTAAACTACCTGCACTTGGCCCAGATCCTTCCAACGTTTCCTATTCATGTCCTTATCCAAATGGCTTTTAAATATTGTAACTGTACCTCCTTCCACCACTTTCTCTGGAAGTTCTTTCCACATATGAATCACTCCCTGTGTCTTTATTAAATCTTTCTCCTCTCACCTTAAAAATATGTCCCCTAGTCTTGAAATCCCCCACCCTGGGGAAAGATACCTTATCCAAAACCCACATGATTTTATAAACTTCCACAAGGTCACCCATCAACCTCCTATGAGAAAGGGAGGACTGCAGATCAGGATTCCCGAAGAAGGGCTCATGCCCGAAACGTCGATTCTCCTGCTCCTTGGATGCTGCCTGACCTGCTGCGCTTTTCCAGCAACACATTTTCAGCATCAACCTCCTATGTCCCAGTGAAAAAAGTTCCACCCCATTCCGCTGCTCCTTGTAACTCAAACCTTCCATAACTGGCAACATCCTGGTAGATCTCTTCTGAACCATCGCCGGATTAATGATATCCACAGGGTGACCAGAACTCTAATTCAGAGAGGGTTTCCTAACTGTTATCTGGGCATATCATCTTATGAGGAAGGATTAGACAGACTGGGTCTGTATCCATTGAAGTTTCAAAAAGTGATAGGTGATCTCACCAAAGCAGATAAAGCACTGAAAAGATGTTTCCCTCTTGAGCGAGTCTGAAACCAGGGCCACATAATAAATACAGGATGTCTTACTTAAGGTTGGGATGAGGAGAAATGATTTTATGGCCTATACATGTTCCATGTGCTGTGAGTTGACCCACAATGCCCTTAGGGCGGGAATTCTGAGATTTTGACCCAGCGACAGTGAAGGAACGCTGATATATTTCCAAGCTGAAAAATGTGTTGCTGGAAAAACGCAGCAGGTCAGGCAGCATCCAAGGAGCAGGAGAATCAACGTTTCAGGCATGAGCCCTTCTTCAGGAATGAGGAGGGTGTGCCAAGCAGGCTAAGATAAAAGGTAGGGAGGAGAGACTTGGGGGAGGGGCGTTGGGAATGTGATAGGTGAAAGGTGGTTAAGGTGAGGGTGATAGCCCGGAGAGGGGGTGGGGGCGGAGAGGTCGGGAAGAAGATTGCAGGTCAAGAAGGCGGTGCTGAGTCCGAGGGTTGGGACTGAGATAAGGTGGGGGGGGGGAAATGAGGAAGGTGGAGAAATCTGCATTCATCCCTTGTGGTTGGAGGGTTCCTAGGCGGAAGATGAGGTGCTCTTCCTCCAGGCGTCGTGTTGCCATGGTCTGGCGATGGAGGAAGCCAAGGACCTGCATGTCCTTGGTGGAGTGGGAGGGGGAGTTGAAGTGTTGAGCCACGGGGTGGTTGGGTTGGTTGGTCCGGGTGTCCCAGAGGTGTTCTCTGAAACGTTCCGCAAGTAGGCGGCCTGTCTCCCCAATGTAGAGGAGGCCACATCGGGTGCAGCGGATGCAGTAAATGATGTGTGTGGAGGTGCAGGTGAATTTGTGATGGATATGAAGGATCCCTTGGGGCCTTGGAGGGAAGTAAGGGGGGAGGTGTTTGCATTTCTTGCGGTTGCAGGGGAAGGTGCTGGGAGTGGAGGTTGGGTTGGTGGGGGGTGTGGACCTGACGAGGGAGTCGCGGAGGGAGTGGTCTTTCCGGAACACTGATAGGGGAGGGGTGGGAAATATATCCTTGGTGGTATGGTCCGTTTGGAGGTAGCGGAAATGACGAAGGATGATCCGATGTATCTGGAGGTTGGTGGGTGGTAGGTGAGGACCAGTGGGGTTCTGTCCTGGTGGCAATTGGAGGGGCGGGGTTCAAGGGTGGAGGAGTGGGAAGTGGAGGAGATGATGTAGATAGCATCGTCAACCACGTCTGAGGGGAAATTGCGGGCTTTGAAGAAGGAGGCCATCTGGGTTGTTCGGTATTGGAATTGGTCCTCCTGGGAGCAGATGTGGCGGAGGCGAAGGAATTGGGAATGTGGGATGGCGTTTTTACAGGGGGCAGGATGGGAGGAGGTATAATCTAGGTAGCTGTGGGAGTCAGTTGGTTTATAATAAATGTCCGTGTTGAGTCGGTCGTCCGAGGTAGAAATGGAGAGGTCTAGGAAGGGGAGGGAGGAGTCTGAGACGGTCCAGGTAAATTTGAGGTCGGGCTGGAAGGTGTTAGTAAAGTGGATGAACTGTTCAACCTCCTCGTGGGAGCACGAGGTAGCGCCAATACAGTCATCGAGGTAGCGGAGGAAAAGGTGGGGGGTGGTGCCAGTGTAGCTGCGATATATTTCCAAGTCAGGATAGTAAGTGGCTCAGAGGGGAATTTGCAGGTGGTGGTGTTCCCATGTATCTGCTGCCCTTGTCCTTCTAGATGGAAGTGGATGTGGGTTTGGAAGGTGATTCTGAGGGGCTTTAGTGAATTTCTGTAAAGTGGATGATACACATTGCTGTTACTGAGTGTCGATGGTGGAGAGAGGGGATGTTTGTGTTAGTGTTTGGATGTGGTGCCAGTACGCGGGCTGCTTTATCCTGGATGGTGTTGAGCTTCGTGAGTGTTGGAGCTGCCCCTATCCAGGTAAGATGCTCTTGTGCTTTCCCGTGGTGGCACCTTATTTCCCTGGCTGTGGGAGAGAAGTCCAAAGTTCTCCTCAGCCACTTCACATTTTCTGCAGTTGTCCCAAAAATAGGACATGCACATTGGAGTGTGTGATTGGGTAATCCATCATATTCAAAGGTCATGTGTTGCTTGCAACATTGGAAATATTTCAGTGAGAATGAAATTGCCAAACTACGGGACATTTTGAGTTCATTCAGTGCACTGTCTGGAACTTTAGTGCTGACATTTAATCTTTCTTCAAGATGGAAGCATACTGATTAATCTTTCTCTGACATCTTGTAGCACTCGTTTTGATACATATTCCCTGATGCTGTTTATTGTGTTTGTGGAATGTTGTACTGACAAAGTACAGGTCTTCATATTTCAACAACTAATGGTGTTTATAAAGCATTTGGTTGTGCAGAGTTCTTCGGTAATACTTTTAATCTGGCTAAACATCTCAAAATGCTTCACGGGCATTAATCCGTCAGTATTAGACACCAAGTCCCACAAAGAGGTATGAAGGCTGATGGTAAAAGAGTTTGGTAAAAAATACTACGTTTTAAAGAATAACATGAAGAAGGCAACAGAAGAAGGGAGTGGGAGGAGTTTACAGAATCATAGAATTCTTACAGCAGAGAAGGAGGCCCTTCAGCCCATGCTGCCTGCACTGGTTCTATCCCCTAGAGCCAATCTCCTGCCTTTTCCTCATATCCCTGCAGACCATTTCCATCCAAATGACCGTCCAATGCCTTTCATGAATGCCTCAATTGAACCTGCCTCCCGCAGTTTTCCATACTGGGCATTTCACACCCTCACCACCCATTGGGTGACAAAGCTCTTTGCCCACATCACTTTACATCTGTGCCCTCCTGTCCTTCTTCCCTTTTACGAGTGGGATGGCCTGCTCCCACACTGTCAGGATTCTATGATAATCGAATACATGTGATAATAAGCCTAACAGTAATTCTAAGCTAATTTTGCATAAGATGAAACAGCTAATGATGGTTAATATAAATGGAAAGGAACCTGCGTAGGTCACTGGGATAAAACTGTGACTCAGAGATGGAGTACAGGCCCTACGAAGGTGTTAAGGAAGCAGATATACCAGTGAGAGCAAACAAAGAGACCAAGAGAGTGGCTGAGGAGAAGGGGACCTCTATTACACTCAGTTGCTAGTTGGCTGAGCCCGGTAAAGCACATTTTGTACAAACCAAAACATGAACGAGCCACAGCTGTTGAGACCAATCCCATACCCAGTAACTTTGTGAACAAATTAAACAAATTTTGTGTGTCTTGGACAAGAAGAATTCCAAAGCCATAGTTCCATTTAAAGATGAGCCATTACAGGGGATGATGAGAAAGCAAGATTATTGGCTAAGGGATTGGGATAATCATCTTGCAAGGCTGCACAGTGATTGCTGCTCCTTCTGAAAGAATCAATGTGCGCTCACAAACTCACAATTACTTCTGCCAATACTTTCCTTTATCTGATCTCTCCAGAGAAATGTTTGAATGTTCAAACCTGTTTAACTAAGCAGATAGGTACTGCTGCTGGAATGTCATCAGAGAGGGATTCCTTGCTAACATCAACACCTTGCCTGTTTCCCCTGCCATCCTTGGCTCACCTGATATGAATTCCGTGAGAATTGTGTCTTCTAATTGGCTCTTCACACAGGAACAGGACGAGGCCATTCAGTCCTTCAAGGCTGTCTCATCCTTCAATACAATCTTGACCGACCTGTATCATAATTTCATTTACTTAGTTTTGCTTTCTGTTTATATGTTTGGAAAGCTGGAAACACGAGCAGTGCTTTGTCCAGAGGCTCACTGAAGATGTTACTGAGTATGGTGACAAAACGTCTGAACACGAAACTTCCAGCTCTGCGAGCAAACCTACACCCAGGACCTCAACCTGAGCTACAAATCTTCTCAAACGTTGCTATTTACCTAGCTGTTAATATCCTTTATACCTGTTTGATATGATACGTTCAATTCAGAGAGGTTTACTGGAATGATTCGTGGGATGGCAGGACTGACCTGTGAAGAGAGACTGGATCGATCAGGACTTTATTCACTGGAGCTTACAAAACTGATGGGGAGATCTCACAGACACCTATAAAAGTTTAGCAGGAATACAAAGGGGAGTTACAGGAAGGATGTTCCCAATGACCAGGGAGCCCCGAACCAGGGGGGGGGGGGTCACAGTCTAAGGATACAGGGTCGGCCATTTCAGACTGAGATGAGGAGAGATGTCTTCATCCAGAGAGTGGGGAGCCTGTGGAATTCTCTGTCACAGAAAGTGATTGAGGCAAAAACACTGAATGTTTTCAAGATGGAGTTAAATAGAGTTCTTAAGGCTAGAGGGATCAAAAGGTACGGGGAGAAAGCGCGAACAGAGTGGGATGATCAGTCATGATCCTATTGAATGGGGGAGCAGGCTCAAAGGGCCAAATGGCCTCCTGCTGCTCCTATTGTCTATGTTTCTATGATCCAAAAACACCTATCAATTTTGAATTTTTAATTGAGCACAGTATTTTGGTGAGGAGGAGTATCCGGATATGTGGGGATTGTTTGCTCTAATCCCTCACCCTGGATGGTCAGGATCAGATGTTAATATTCCATCCCCTTGCTTAGAACCTCCTCGCCCCTTTACCAAATCCTTTAATAATCTCTACTATCCCAAATCATAAAGACAATTGATAATTAGCTCATCCCTTGCAACATAGAACCCCTACTGTGATGGCCAAAGCCATTTGGCCCATCAGGTCTGCACTGACCTTCCCACCCAGGCACATCCCCCACCTCCCCCCATCTCCATGACCTGCATTTCCCACAGCTAACCCACCTAGCCTGCTCACGGTGGGCAATTTAGCATGGCCAATCCTCCCTAACCTGCACATCTTTGGACTGCGTGAGGAAACTAGAGCACCTGGAGGAAACCCACGCAGACACGGGGAGAACGTGCAAACTCCACACAGACAGTCACCTGAGGCTGGAATCGATCCTGTGTCCCTGGTGCTGTGAGGCAGCAGTGCTAATCACTGAGCCACCGTGCCGCCCAGTGATCACATTTTAACCTGTTTAATAGTGGAGTCATTCTGGTGAATCTGTTCTGCATCTCCTCGACATCCCATCTGGAGTGGGTGATGGATGGTAAAACAATTGAAAACAAAGCTCCTAGCAAATCCCATACCCATGCAGTTGGAAGTCTTGTGGTAATACTCCATTAATTCACATTAGTGCTCAGGTGACCTGAATTAAAAACCACTGCTGAAATTGGAGACATTTAAAACCCTGCAATAAATCTGGAATAAAATACTGATCTTGTTAAAAATGACCATGAAATGACTGAATTGTCATAAGCACCCATCTGGTTCTCTGATGCTCTTCAGGTTCGGAAATCTGCTGTCCTTACCAGGTTTGCCCTACACATGACTCCAAACTCAAACTTCTGGATTAGTGGTGCTGGAAGAGCACAGCAGTTCAGGCAGCATTCAAGGAGCAGCTCCTCGGGTGCTGCCTGAATTGCTGTGCTCTTCCAGCACCACTAATCCAGAATCTGGTTTCCAGCATCTGCAGTCATTGTTTTTACCTCCAAACTCAAAAGTTTGTCACTGGGCCAGTAATCCAGAAACTCCGGCTAAAGAGGAAATGGATTTGAACTTCACTGTAGCAGTGGTGAAATTTGAATTTGATAAAAATCTAGAATAAAAAGGCAATCTAATGGAAACCATGAACCACTATGTTAAGTCACATATGCTGAGTGAACCGTAGCATACTTCTGAGCAATGGTCACTGGACCTGAAACATTAACTCTGCTTTCTCTGCACAGATGCTGCTAGACCTGCTGAGCTTTTCCAGCAATACAATTGCTCCATATCAATACAATTTGTTGTTCACTCTGAGAGACATGGTTAACCCTCTGAGATTCATATTTGTAGTGAATATAGCAGAGAATGTAGTTATTGTGCAGTGTCAGGCACTTTCAGATTTGTCTTGGTTTCTACAGTGAGTGCTGTATGTTTCAATGTAAGGGATACTGGCTACTAATATTTTGGATCATGTGTGCAGATGTGTAACCACATTTTCCTGGAGCGAGTAGGCCGTGAACCTGGGGTTCCTGGCTTGGAGGCAGGGGTATTGCCACTGTGCCACAAGATAAGCTGCTGACTGTATGCTTCCTGCTTCAGTGACATCCCAGATCTGAGGAATGGACTGGCATTCTGCTCTTCTCCCACATGAGGGCCTAATTGTTTCACTTTGTCAGCAATCTACTTCCGTTCGGCTGAAATACGCGAAATCAACATGGAAAGAGTATGGGGTTTATCAAGGGACTGCAAGCTATGGTTGCTGTCCATCAGTTTTGATCTGTAAGTTATCTACAAACGACCTTCAATATTCGATTGATCCCACCCAATAATAACACACACGTTTATCGTGTAAGCATTTCCTGGGTTTTACTCGAGTGGGAGGTAGAATGTTTTAGGGGGTCTGAGTAACAAAGGCTGTGCTGGGATTGGTGGGAGAGTCAGCTGACAGGAAGTCTCACTGAGGAGCATCTCATTCCATCCTTTCTGGGTTTGCTCAGAGGTGGGGGCAGTTTCTCACTGGGCGGCAGAGTTATAACAGTTAAGGAGGATTATTGTTTGTTAACCAACTAATTAGCGCCACAACTCGCTGTGTTAATCCTCTGCTCCCTACCTCACCAACCTGCCGAACAAACCAATGCCGAGAATTCACCAAAATGCTAATCCGAGCGGGAACCTGGCTCCCTGATCTAACCCCTGCTTACAAGGAGCCTCTATGTTTCTCAGACCCAAACATCACCAGCTGCACACGGTCCTCGTCCATGGACATTGGAGCCTGTCAACCCCTCATTGCCATCATGCACCTCCCTAATCCACGTGGAAGTACAGAGCACCATTGTGGGGACAAGGGCCGTTGGAACGGAGAGGCTGCTGGAAGGAGGTTCTGTGCAGGGTCAGACAGTTAGCTCACACTGCAACTAGGACACAGCTCAGGATTGCTCACTCACTCAATACCCACTCACTCAATACCCACTCACTCAATACCCACTCACTCAATACCCACTCACTCAGTGCCCACTCACTCAGTGCCCACTCACTCAGTGCCCACTCACTCAGTGTTCACTCAGTACTCACTCACTCAATACCCACTCACTCAGTGCTCACTCACTCAATACCCACTCACTCAGTGTTCACTCACTCAGTACTCACTCACTCAATACCCACTCACTCAGTGCACACTCACTCAGTGCCCACTCACTCAGTGCCCACTCACTCAATACCCACCCACTCAGTGCCCACTCACTCACTACTCACTCAGTGCTCACTCACTCAGTGCCCACTCACTCAGTGTTCACTCACTACTCACTCACTCAGTGCACACTCACTCAGTACTCACTCACTCACTACTCACTCACTCAGTGACCACCCACTCAGTGCTCACTCACTCAGTGACCACCCACTCAGTGCCCACTCACTCAATACCCACTCACTCAGTGTTCACTCACTCAGTACTCACTCACTCAATACCCACCCACTCAGTGCCCACTCACTCACTACTCACTCAGTGCTCACTCACTCAGTGCCCACTCACTCAATACCCACTCACTCAGTGCCCACTCACTCAATACCCACTCACTCAGTGTTCACTCACTCAGTACTCACTCACTCAATACCCACTCACTCAGTGCACACTCACTCAGTGCCCACTCACTCAGTGCCCACTCACTCAATACCCACCCACTCAGTGCCCACTCACTCACTACTCACTCAGTGCTCACTCACTCAGTGCCCACTCACTCAGTGTTCACTCACTACTCACTCACTCAGTGCACACTCACTCAGTACTCACTCACTCACTACTCACTCACTCAGTGACCACCCACTCAGTGCTCACTCACTCAGTGACCACCCACTCAGTGCCCACTCACTCAGTGTTCACAAACTCAGTACTCACTCACTCAGTACCCACTCACTCAGTGCTCACTCACTCAATACCCACTCACTCAGTGCCCACTCACTCAGTACCCACTCACTCAGTGTTCACTCACTCAGTACCCACTCAGTGCCCACTCACTCACTACTCACTCAGTGCTCACTCACTCAGTGCCCACTCACTCAGTGTTCACTCACTACTCACTCACTCAGTGCACACTCACTCAGTACTCACTCACTCACTACTCACTCACTCAGTGACCACCCACTCAGTGCTCACTCACTCAGTGTTCACAAACTCAGTACTCACTCACTCAGTACCCACTCACTCAGTACTCACTCACTCAATACCCACTCACTCAGTGCCCACTCACTCAGTACCCACTCACTCAGTGTTCACTCACTCAGTACCCACTCAGTGCCCACTCACTCACTACTCACTCAGTGCTCACTCACTCAGTGCCCACTCACTCAGTGTTCACTCACTACTCACTCACTCAGTGCACACTCACTCAGTGCCCACTCACTCACTACTCACTCAGTGCTCACTCACTCAGTGACCACCCACTCAGTGCTCACTCACTCAGTGACCACCCACTCAGTACTCACTCACTCAGTGCCCACTCACTCAGTGTTCACTCACTCAGTGCTCACTCATTCAGTGCCCACTCACTCAGTGACCACCCACTCAGTACTCACTCACTCAGTGCCCACTGACTCAGTACTCACTCACTCAGTACTCACTCACTCAGTGTTCACTCACTCAGTACTCACTCACTCAGTGCTCGCTCACTCAGTGTTCACTCACTCAGTACTCACTCAGTGCCCACTCACTCAGTGTTCACTCTTCAGTACTCACTCAGTGCCCACTCGCTCAGTGCCCCCTCACTCACTACTCACTCACTCAGTGCCCACTCACTCAGTGCTCACTCACTCAGTGCCCACTCACTCACTCAGTGCCCACTCACTCAGTGCTCACTCACTCAGTGCCCACACACTCACTACTCAGTGCCCACTCACTCAGTGCTCACTCACTCAGTGCCCACTCACTCAGTGCTCACTCACTCAGTGCCCACTCACTCAGTGCTCACTCACTCAGTGCCCACTCACTCACTCAGTGCTCACTCACTCACTCAGTGCCCACTCACTCAGTGCTCACTCACTCAGTGCCCACTCACTCACTCAGTGCTCACTCACTTACTCAGTGCCCACTCACTCAGTGCTCACTCACTCAGTCCCCACTCACACAGTGCTCACTCACTCAGTACTCACTCACTCAGTACTCACTCACTCAGTGCTCACTCACTCAGTGCTCACTCACTCAGTACACACTCACTCAGTGACCACTCACTCAGTGCTCACTCACTCAGTGCCTACTCATTCACTCAGTGCTCACTCACTCAGCACTCACTCACTCAGTGCCCACTCACGCACTCAGTGCCCACTCACTCAGTGCTCACTAACTCAGTGCCTACTCACTCAGTCAGTGCCCACTCACTCAGTCAGTGCCCACTCACTCAGTGCTCACTCACTCAGTGCCTACTCACTCACTCAGTGCCCACTCACTCAGTGCCCACTCACTCAGTACTCACTCACTCAGTGCCCACTCACTCAGTGCCCACTCACTCACTCAGTGCTCACTCTCTCAGTGCCCACTCACTCAGTGCCCACTCACTCAGTGCTCACTCACTGAGTGCTCACTTACTCAGTAACCACCCACTCAGTGCCCACCCACTCACTCAGTTCTCACTCACTCAGTGCCCACTGACTGAGCACTCACTCACTCTGGGCCCACTCACTCAGTACTCACTCAGTGCTCACTCACTCAGTGACCACCCACTCAGTGCCCACTCACTCACTCAGTACTCACTCACTCACTCAGTGCCCACTCACTCAGTGTCCACTCACTCAGTGCTCACTCACTCAGTGCCCACTCACTCAGTACTCAATCACTCAGTGCCCACTCACTCAGTGCCCACTCACTCAGTGCCCACTCACTCAGTGCCCACTCACTCAGTACTCACTCACTCAGTGCTCACTCACTCACTCAATGCCCACTCACTCACTACTCACTCACTCAGAGCCTACTCACTCACTCAGAGCCCACTCACTCAGTGCCCACTCACTCAGAGCCCACTCACTCAGTGCCCACTCACTCAGTGCCCACTCACTCAGTACTCAATCACTCAGTGCCCACTCACTCAGTGCCCACTCAGTGCTCACTCACTCAGTACTCACTCACTCAGTGCCCACTCACTCAGTACTCACTCACTCAGTGCTCACTCACTCACTCAATGCCCACTCACTCACTACTCACTCACTCAGAGCCTACTCACTCACTCAGAGCCCACTCACTCAGTGCCCACTCACTCAGAGCCCACTCACTCAGTGCCCACTCACTCAGTGCCCACTCACTCAGTGCCCACTCAGTGCTCACTCACTCAGTGCCCACTCAGTGCTCACTCACTCAGTGCCCACTCACTCAGTGCCCACTCACTCACTCAGTGCCCACTCACTCAGTGCTCACTCACTCAGTACTCACTCACTCAGTCCCCACTCACTAGTGACCACTCACTCAGTGCTCACTCACTCAGTGCCCACTCAGTCACTGCTCACTCACTCAGTGCTCACTCACTCAGTGCCCACTCGCTCAGTGCCCACTCACTCAGAGCTCACTCACTCAGTGCACACTCACTCAGTGCACACTCACTCAGTGCCCACTCGCTCAGTGCTCACTCACTCAGTGCCCACTCACTCAGTACTCACTCACTCAGTGCCCACTCACTCAGTACTCACTCACTCAGTGCTCACTCAGTGCACACTCACTCAGTGCCCACTCACTCACTCAGTGCTCACTCACTCAGTACTCACTCACTCAGTGCCCACTCACTCAGTACTCACTCAGTGCTCACTCACTCAGTGTCCACTCACTCGGTACTCACTCACTCAGTGCCCACTCACTCAGTACTCACTCACTCAGTGCCCACTCACTCAGTACTCACTCACTCAGTGCACACTCACTCAGTGCTCACTCACTCAGTGCCACTCACTCAGTACTAACTCACTCAGTGCCCATTCACTGTGCTCACTCACTCAGTGCCCACTCACTCAGTGCCCACTCACTCACTCAGTGCTCACTCACTCAGTACTCACTCACTCAGTGCCCACTCACTCAGTGCTCACTCACTCATTACTCACTCACTCAGTGCCCACTCACTCACTCAGTGCTCACTCACTCAGTGCTCACTCACTCAGTGCCCACTAACTCAGTGCTCACTCACTGAGTGCTCACTTACTCAGTGACCACCCACTCAGTGCCCACCCACTCACTCAGTTCTCACTCACTCAGTGCCCACTGACTGAGCACTCACTCACTCTGGGCCCACTCACTCAGTACTCACTCACTCAGTGCTCACTCACTCAGTGACCACCCACTCAGTGCCCATTCACTCACTCAGTACTCACTCACTCAGTGCCCATCACTCAGTGCTCACTCACTCAGTGCCCACTCACTCAGTGCCCACTCACTCAGTGCTCACTCACTTAGTGCCCACTAACTCAGTGCCCACTCACTCAGTGCCCACTCACTCACTCAGTACTCACTCACTCAGTGCTCACTCACTCAGTACTCACTCAGTGCACACTCACTCAGTACTCAGTCACTCAGTACTCACTCAGTGACCACTCACTCAGTACTCACTCACACAGTATGCACTCACTCAGTGCCCACTCACTCAGTACTCACTCACTCAGTGCCCACTCACTCAGTGCTCACTCACTCAGTGCCCACTCACTCACTACTCACTCACTCAGTGCCTACTCACTCAGTACTCACTCAGTGACCACTCACTCAGTACTCACTCACTCAGTGCTCACTCACTCAGTGCCCACTCACTCAGTGCCCACTCACTCAGTGCTCACTCACTCAGTGTGCACTCACTCAGTGCCCACTCACTCAGTGCCCATTCACTCAGTGCGCACTCACTCACTCACTCAGTGCCCACTCACTCAGTACTCACTCACTCAGTGCTCACTCACTCAGTGCTCACTCACTCAGTGCCCACTCACTCAGTACTCAGTCAGTGCACACTCACTCAGTGCTCACTCACACAGTGCCCACTCACTCAGTGCCCACTCACTCAGTGCTCACTCACTCAGTGCTCACTCACTCAGTGCCCACTCACTCAGTACTCACTCAGTGCACACTCACTCAGTGCTCACTCACTCAGTGCTCACTCACTCAGTGCCCACTCACTCAGTACTCACTCACTCAGTGCTCACTCACTCAGTGCCCACTCACTCAGTACTCACTCAGTGCACACTCACTCAGTGCTCACTCACACAGTGCCCACTCACTCAGTGCTCACTCACTCAGTGTGCACTCACTCAGTGCCCACTCACTCAGTGCCCATTCACTCAGTGCGCACTCACTCACTCACTCAGTGCCCACTCACTCAGTGCTCACTTACTCAGTGTCCACTCAGTACTCACTCAGTGCTCACTCACTCAGTGCTCACTCACTCAGTGCCCACTCACTCAGTACTCACTCAGTGCACAATCACTCAGTGCTCACTCACACAGTGCCCACTCACTCAGTGCCCACTCACTCAGTGCTCACTCACTCAGTGCCCACACACTCAGTGCTCACTCACTCAGTGCTCACTCACTCAGTGCCCACTCACTCAGTGCCCACTCACTCAGTGCACACTCAGTACTCACTCACTCAGTGCTCACTCACTCAGTGCGCACTCACTCAGTACTCACTCTCCCAGTGCTCAATCACTCAGTGCTCACTCACTCAGTATTCACTCACTCAGTGCACACTCACTCTGTGCCCATCACTCAGTGCACACTCACTGCTCACTCACTCAGTCAGTGCCGAGTCAGTGACCACTCACACATTTACTGCTCATTCATTTAGTGGCACTCACTCACTCAGTGCCCACCCACTCAGTGCCCACCCACTCAGTGCCCACCCACTCAGTGCCCACCCACTCAGTGCCCACCCACTCAGTGCCCACCCACTCAGTGACTACTCACTCAGTGCCCACTCCATCAAACCAGCGGATAAATGAGGTGCAGTGGTAGTTTAGCGCATTAACCTCTACACCGCTGAAGCCAGACGCCAACTCAAAGACACCTCCTCCTCCAACCCTCTCGACCATGACCCCACCCCCCATCACCAAACCATCATCTCCCAGACCCCACAGAACCCACAGCTTCCAACCTCATAGTCCGGGAACCCCGCACTGCCCGGTTCTACCTCCTTCCCAAGATCCACAAGCCTGACCACTCCGGCCGACCCATTGTCTCAGCATGCTCCTGCCCCACTGAACTCATCTCCACCTACCTTGACACTGCCCTATCCCCCCCCATCCAGGAACTCACCACATGCGTTCGAGACACCACCCACGCCCTCCACCTCCTCCAAGACTTCCGTTTCCCCGGCCCCCAACACCTCATCTTCACCATGGATATCCAATCCCTCTACACCTCCATACACCATGACCAGGGCCTCCAAGCCCTCCGTTATTTCCTCTCCCAACGTCCCCAACAGTACCCTTCCACCGACACTCTCATTCATTTGGCCAAACTGGTCCTCACCCTCAACAATTTCTCCTTCGAATCCTTCTACTTCCTCCAGACCAAAGGGGTAGCCATGGGCACACTTATGGGCCCCAGCTTTGCCTGTCTCTTTGTTGGCTACGTAGAGCAGTTGATCTTCCGTAATTACACCGGCACCACTCCCCACCTCTTCCTCCGCTACATTGATGACAGCATCGGTTCCACCTCGTGCTCCCGCGAGGAGGTTGAGTAATTCATCAACTTCACCAACTCATTCCACCCTGACCTTAAATTTACCTGGACCATCTCTGACACCTCCCTCCCCTTCCTGAACCTCTCCATCTCCATCGACGATGACCGACTTGACACTGACATTTTTTACAAACCCACCGACTCCCACAGCTACCTGGATTACACCTCTTCCCACCCTACCTCTTGCAAAAATGCCATCCCGTATTCCCAATTCCTCCGCCTCCGCCGTATCAGCTCCCAGGAGGACTAATTCCACCACAGAACACACCAGATGACCTCCTTCTTTAAAGACTGTAATTTCCTCCTATTCAGTTAAAGATGCTCTCCAACGCATCTCACCCACGTCCACACCTCCACCCTCCATCCCCACCCCTCCAACCGTAACAAGGACAGAATGCGCCTGGTGCTCACCTTCCACCCTACTAACCTTCGCATAAACCAAATCATCCGCCGACATTTCCGCCACCTCCAAACAGACCCCACCACCAGGGATATATTTCCCTCCCCACCTCTTTCCACCTTCCGCAAAGACCGTTCCCTCCGTGACTACCTGGTCAGGTCCACGCCCCCCTACAACCCACCCTCCCATCCTGGCACTTTCCCCTGCCACCGCAGGAATTGCAAAACCTGCGCCCACACCTCCTCCCTCACCTCTATCCAAAACCCTAAAGGAGCCTTCCACATCCATCAAAGTTTCACCTGCACATCCACCAATGTCATTTATTGTATCCGTTGCTCCCGATGCGGTCTCCTCTACATTGGGGAGACTGGACGCCTCCTAGCAGAGCGCTTTAGGGAACATCTCCGGGACACCCGCACCAATCAGCCCCACCGCCCTGTGGCCCAACATTTCAACTCCCCCTCCCACTCTGCCGAGGACATGGAGGTCCTGGGCCTCCTTCACCGCCGCTCCCTCACCACCAGACGCCTGGAGGAAGAACGCCTCATCTTCCGCCTCGGAACACTTCAACCCCAGGGCATCAATGTGGACTTCAACAGTTTCCTCATTTCCCCTCCCACCACCCCCCCCCCCCTCCCCCTCACCCTAGTTCCAAACTTCCAGCTCAGTGAGTGGGCAATGAGTGAGTGGGTTCTGGATCAGTGCTGCTGGAAGAGCACAGCAATTCAGGCAGCATCCGACGAGCAGCAAAATCGACGTTTCGGGCAAAAGCCCTTCAGCACTGAGTGAGTAAGCACTGAGCGAGTTGGAAGTGAGTGAGTGAGTACTGAGTGAGTGAGTACTGAGTGAGTGAGTACTGAGTGACTGGGCACTGAGTGAGTGAGTGGGCACTGAGTGAGTGTGTACTGAGTGAGTGAGTGAGCACTGAGTGAGTGAGCACTGAGTGAGTGAGTGGGCACTGAGTGAGTGAGTACTGAGTGAGTGAGCACTGAGTGAGTGGGCACTGAGTGAGTGAGTACTGAGTGAGTGAGTACTGAGTGAGTGAGCACTGAGTGAGTGGGCACTGAGTGAGTGGGCACTGAGTGAGTGAGCACAGTGAATGGGCACTGAGTGAGTTAGTACTGAGTGAGTGGCACTGATTGAGTGAGCACTGAGTGAGTGTGCACTGAGTGAGTGAGTACTGAGTGAGTGGGCACTGAGTGAGTGAGTACTGAGTGAGTGGGCACTGAGTGAGTGAGTACCGAGTGAGTGGACACTGAGTGAGTGAGAACTGAGTGAGTGAGTACTGAGTGAGTGGGCACTGAGTGAGTGAGTACTGAGTGAGTGAGCACTGAGTGAGTGAGTGGGCACTGAGTGAGTGTGCACTGAGTGAGTGAGCACTGAGTGAGTGAGTACTGAGTGAGTGGGCACTGAGTGAGTGGGCACTGAGTGAGTGAGTACTGAGTGAGTGGGCACTGAGTGAGTGAGCACTGAGCGAGTGGGCACTGAGTGAGTGCGCACTGAGTGAGTGAGCACTGAGTGAGTGAGCAGTGACTGAGTGGGCACTGAGTGAGTGTGCACTGAGTGAGTGTGCACTGAGTGAGTGAGTACTGAGTGAGTGGGCACTGAGTGAGTGAGTACTGAGTGAGTGGGCACTGAGTGAGTGAGTACCGAGTGAGTGGACACTGAGTGAGTGAGTACTGAGTGAGTGAGCACTGAGTGAGTGAGTGGGCACTGAGTGAGTGTGCACTGAGTGAGTGTGCACTGAGTGAGTGTGTACTGAGTGAGTGAGCACTGAGTGAGTGAGTACTGAGTGAGTGGGCACTGAGTGAGTGAGCACTGAGCGAGTGTGCACTGAGTGAGTGTGCACTGAGTGAGTGTGCACTGAGTGAGTGAGCTCTGAGTGAGTGGGCACTGAGTGAGTGAGCACTGACTGAGTGGGCACTGAGTGAGTGAGCACTGAGTGAGTGAGCAGTGACTGAGTGGGCACTGAGTGAGTGTGTACTGAGTGAGTGAGTGAGCACTGAGTGAGTGAGCACTGAGTGAGTGAGTGGGCACTGAGTGAGTGAGTACTGAGTGAGTGAGCACTGAGTGAGTGGGCACTGAGTGAGTGAGTACTGAGTGAGTGAGCACTGAGTGAGTGGGCACTGAGTGAGTGGGCACTGAGTGAGTGAGCACAGTGAATGGGCACTGAGTGAGTTAGTACTGAGTGAGTGGCACTGATTGAGTGAGCACTGATTGAGTGAGCACTGAGTGAGTGTGCACTGAGTGAGTGAGTACTGAGTGAGTGGGCACTGAGTGAGTGAGTACCGAGTGAGTGGACACTGAGTGAGTGAGAACTGAGTGAGTGAGTACTGAGTGAGTGGGCACTGAGTGAGTGAGTACTGAGTGAGTGAGCACTGAGTGAGTGAGTGGGCACTGAGTGAGTGTGCACTGAGTGAGTGAGCACTGAGTGAGTGAGTACTGAGTGAGTGGGCACTGAGTGAGTGAGTACTGAGTGAGTGGGCACTGAGTGAGTGAGCACTGAGCGAGTGGGCACTGAGTGAGTGCGCACTGAGTGAGTGAGCACTGAGTGAGTGAGCAGTGACTGAGTGGGCACTGAGTGAGTGTGCACTGAGTGAGTGTGCACTGAGTGAGTGAGTACTGAGTGAGTGGGCACTGAGTGAGTGAGTACTGAGTGAGTGGGCACTGAGTGAGTGAGTACCGAGTGAGTGGACACTGAGTGAGTGAGTACTGAGTGAGTGAGCACTGAGTGAGTGAGTGGGCACTGAGTGAGTGTGCACTGAGTGAGTGTGCACTGAGTGAGTGTGCACTGAGTGAGTGTGCACTGAGTGAGTGAGCACTGAGTGAGTGAGTACTGAGTGAGTGGGCACTGAGTGAGTGAGTACTGAGTGAGTGAGCACTGAGCGAGTGTGCACTGAGTGAGTGTGCACTGAGTGAGTGTGCACTGAGTGAGTGAGCTCTGAGTGAGTGGGCACTGAGTGAGTGAGCACTGACTGAGTGGGCACTGAGTGAGTGAGCACTGAGTGAGTGAGCAGTGACTGAGTGGGCACTGAGTGAGTGTGTACTGAGTGAGTGAGTGAGCACTGAGTGAGTGAGCACTGAGTGAGTGAGTGGGCACTGAGTGAGTGAGTACTGAGTGAGTGAGCACTAAGTGAGTGGGCACTGAGTGAGTGAGTACTGAGTGAGTGAGCACTGAGTGAGTGGGCACTGAGTGAGTGGGCACTGAGTGAGTGAGCACTGAGTGAGTGGGCACTGAGTAAGTGAGTACTGAGTGAGTGAGTACTGAGTGAGTGAGCACTGAGTGAGTGGGCACTGAGTGAGTGAGTACTGAGTGAGTGAGCACTGAGTGAGTGGGCACTGAGTGAGTGAGTACTGAGTGAGTGAGCACTGAGTGAGTGGGCACTGAGTGAGTGAGTACTGAGTGAGTGGGCACTGAGTGAGTGAGTACCGAGTGAGTGGACACTGAGTGAGTGAGTACTGAGTGAGTGAGCACTGAGTGAGTGAGTGGGCACTGAGTGAGTGTGCACTGAGTGAGTGTGCACTGAGTGAGTGTGCACTGAGTGAGTGAGCTCTGAGTGAGTGGGCACTGAGTGAGTGAGCACTGACTGAGTGGGCACTGAGTGAGTGAGCACTGAGTGAGTGAGCAGTGACTGAGTGGGCACTGAGTGAGTGAGCACTGAGTGAGTGGGCACTGAGTGAGTGGGGACTGAGTGAGTGAGTACTGAGTGAGTGAGCACTGAGTGAGTGGGCACTGAGTGAGTGAGCACTGAGTGAGTGGACACTGAGTGAGTGGGCACTGAGTGAGTGGGCTCTGAGTGAGTGAGTAGGCTCTGAGTGAGTGAGTAGTGAGTGAGTGGGCAGTGAGTGAGTGAGCACTGAGTGAGTGAGTACTGAGTGAGTGGGCACTGAGTGAGTGAGCACTGAGTGAGTGAGCACTGAGTGAGTGGGCACTGAGTGAGTGAGTGGGCACTGAGTGAGTGGGCACTGAGTGAGTGAGCACTGAGTGGGCACTGAGTGAGTGAGCACTGAGTGAGTGGACACTGAGTGAGTGGGCACTGAGTGAGTGGGCTCTGAGTGAGTGAGTAGGCTCTGAGTGAGTGAGTAGTGAGTGAGTGGGCATTGAGTGAGTGAGTGAGCACTGAATGAGTGAGTACTGAGTGAGTGAGCACTGAGTGAGTGTGCACTGAGTGAGTGAGCACTGAGTGAGTGAGCATTGAGTGAGTGAGTACTGAGTGAGTGGGCACTGAGTGAGTGAGTACTGAGTGAGTGAGCACTGAGTGAGTGAGCACTGAGTGAGTGGGCACTGAGTGAGTGGGCACTGAGTGAGTGAGTACTGAGTGAGTGAGTACTGAGTGAGTGAGTGGGCACTGAGTAAGTGAGTACTGAGTGAGTGAGTGGGCACTGAGTGAGTGAGTACTGAGTGAGTGAGTACTGAGTGAGTGAGTGGGCACTGAGTGAGTGAGTACTGAGTGAGTGGGCACTGAGTGAGTGAGTACTGAGTGAGTGCATACTGAGTGAGTGAGTGGGCACTGAGTGAGTGGGCACTGAGTGAGTGAGTACTGAGTGAGTGAGTACTGAGTGAATGAGCACTGAGTGAGTGAGTGGGCACTGAGTGAGTGGGCACTGAGTGAGTGAGTACTGAGTGAGTGAGTGGGCACTGAGTGAGTGAGTACTGAGTGAATGAGCACTGAGTGAGTGAGTGGGCACTGAGTGAGTGGGCACTGAGTGAGTGAGTACTGAGTGAGTGAGTGGGCACTGAGTGAGTGAGTACTGAGTGAGTGCATACTGAGTGAGTGAGTGGGCACTGAGTGAGTGAGTACTGAGTGAGTGCATACTGAGTGAGTGAGTGGGCACTGAGTGAGTGAGTACTGAGTGAGTGAGTACTGAGTGAATGAGTGGGCACTGAGTGAGTGAGTACTGAGTGAATGAGTGGGCACTGAGTGAGTACTGAGTGAGTGAGTGGGCACTGAGTGAGTGAGTACTGAGTGAGTGAGTACTGAGTGAGTGAGTACTGATGAAGTGCTTTTGCCTGAAACGTCGATTTTGCTGCTCCTCGGATGCTGCCTGAACTGCTGTGCTCTTCCAGCACCACTAATCCATAATCTGGTTTCCAGCATCTGCAGTCATTGTTTTTACCTCACTGAGTGAGTGGGTACTGAATGAGTGAATACTGAGTGAGTGAGTACTGAGTGAGTGGGCACTGTGAGTGAGTGGGCACTGAGTGAGTGGGCAGTGAGTGAGTGAGTACTGTTTGAGTGAGCACTGAGTGAGTGAGTGGGCACTGAGTGAGTGGGCACTGAGTGAGTGGGCACTGAGTGAGTGGGCACTGAGTGAGTGAGCACTGAATGAGGGAGTGGGCACTGAGTGAGTGAGTACTGAGTGAGTGAGTACTGAGTGAGTGAGTGGGCACTGAGTGAGTGAGTACTGAGTGAGTGAGCACTCAGTGAGTGGGCACTGAGTGAGTGAGTGAGTGAGTACTGAGTGAGTGAGTGGGCACTGAGTGAGTGAGTACTAAGTGAGTGAGCACTCAGTGAGTGGGCACTGAGTGAGTGAGCACTGAGTGAGTGAGCAGGCACTGAGTGAGTGAGCACTGAGTGAGTGACCACTGAGTGATTGGGCACTGAGTGAGTGAGTGGGCACTGAGTGAGTGGGCACTGAGTGAGTGAGTACTGAGTGAGTGGGCACTGAGAGAGTGAGCACTGAGTGAGTGAGTGGGCACTGAGTGAGTGAGTACTGAGTGAGTGAGTACTGAGTGAGTGGGCACTGAGTGAGTAAGTACTGAGTGAGTGAGTACTGAGTGAGTGAGTGGGCACTGAGTGGGTGGGCACTGAGTGAGTGGGCACTGAGTGAGTAAGTACGAGTGAGTGAGTACTGAGTGAGTGAGTAAGTACTGAGTGAGTGAGCACTGAGTGAGTGAACACAATGTGTGGGCACTGAGTGAGTGAGTACTGAGTGAATGAGTACTGAGTGAGTGAGTACTGAGTGAGTGGGCACTGAGTGAGTGGGCACTGAGTGAGTGAGTACTGAGTAAGTGTGTACTGAGTGAGTGGGCACTGAGTAAGTGTGTACTGAGTGAGTGAGCACTGAGTGAATGAGTGGGCACTGAGTGAGTGGGCACTGAGTGAGTGGGCACTGAGTGAGTGAGCACTGAGTGAGTGGGCACTGAGTGTGTGAGTACTGAGTGAGTGTGTACTGAGTGAGTGAGCACTGAGTGAGTGAGTGGGCACTGAGTGAGTGTGTACTGAGTGAGTGGGCACTGAGTGAGTGAGTACTGAGTGAGCACTGAGTGAGTGAACACAGTGAGTGGGCAGTGAGTGAGTGGGCACTGAGTGAGTGAGTACTGAGTGAGTGAGCACTGAGTGAATGGGCACTGAGTGAGTGAGTGGGTACTGAGTGAGTGCACACTGAGTGAGTGAGCACTGAGTGAGTGAACACTGAGTGAGTGGGCACTGAGTGAGTGAGTACTGAGTGAGTGAGTACTGAGTGAGTGAGTGGGCACTGAGTGAGTGAGTACTGAGTGAGTGAGTACTGAGTGAGTGAGTGGGCACTGAGTGAGTGAGTACTGAGTGAGTGAGTGAGCACTGAGTGAGTGAGTGAGCACTGAGTGAGTGGGTGGGCACTGAGTGAGTGAGTATGAGTGAGTGGGCACTGAGTGAGTGAGTACTGAGTGAGTGAGCACTGAGTGAGTGGGTGGGCACTGAGTGAGTGGGCACTGAGTGAGTGAGTACTGAGTGAGTGAGCACTGAGTGAGTGAGCACTGAGTGAGTGAGCACTGAGTGAGTGGGAGGGCACTGAGTGAGTGAGTATGAGTGAGTGAGCACTCAGTGACTGGGCACTGAGTGAGTGGGCACTGACTGAGTGAGCACTGAGTGAGCACTGCACTATACAGACAGCACAGAGTATAGTGCTATCTGTATAGTGCCATCTGTACATTGCAGTCAGTATAATGCAGTCTGTATATTGCAGTCTGTATATTGCAGTCTGTATATTGCAGCCTGTATATTGCAGTCTGTATATTGCAGTCTGTATATTGCAGTCTGTATATTGCAGCCTGTATATTGCAGTCTGTATATTGCAGTCTGTATAGTGCGGTCAGTATATTGCAGTCTGTATATTGCAGTCTGTATATTGCAGTCTGTATATTGCAGTCTGTATATTGCAGTCTGTATAGTGCAGTCAGTATAGTGCAGTCTGTATTGTGCAGTCTGTATAGTACAATCAGTATAGTGCAGTCAGTATAGTGCTATCAATATAGTGAAGTCAGTACAGTACAGCAAGTATATTGTGGTCAGTATACTGCTGTCTGTACGGTCCAGTCTCTATAGTGCAGAAAAATGTGTTACTGGAAAAATGCAGCAGGTCAGGCAACATCCAAGGAGCAGGAGAATCGACGTTTCGGGCATAAGCCCTTCTTCAGGAATGAGGAGGGTGTGCCAAGCAGGCTAAGATTAAAAAGTAGGGAGGAGGGACTTGGGGGAGGGGCATTGGGAATGTGATAGGTGAAAGGAGGTTAAGGTGAGGGTGATAGGCCGGAGAGGGGGTGGGGGCGGAGAGGTCGGGAAGAAGATTGCAGGTCAAGAAGGCGGTGCTGAGTTCGAGGGTTGGGACTGAGACAAGGTGGGGGGAGGGGAAATGAGAAAGGAGGAGAAATCTGCATTCATCCCTTGTGGTTGGAGGGTTTTTAGGCGGAAGATGAGGTGCTCTTCCTCCAACCGTCGTGTTGCCATGGTCTGGCGATGGAGGAGTCCAAGGACTTGCATATCCTTGGCAGAGTGGGAGGGGGAGTTAAAGTGTTCAGCCACAGGGTGGTTGGGTTGGTTGGTCCGGGTGTCCCAGAGGTATTCTCTGAAACGTTCCGCAAGTAGGCGGCCTGTCTCCCCAATGTAGAGGAGGCCACATCGGGTGCAGCGGATGCAATAAATGATGTGTGTGGAGGTGCAGGTGAATTTGTGACGGATATGGAAGGATCCCTTGGGGCCTTGGAGGGAAGTGAGGGGGGAGGTGTGGGCGCAAGTTTTGCATTTTTTGCGGTTGCAGGGGAAGGTGCCGGGAGTGGAGGTTGGGTCGGTGGGGGGTGTGGACCTGACGAGGGAGTCACGGATGGAGTGGTCTTTACGGAATGCTGATAGGGGAGGGGAGGGAAATACATCCCTGGTGGTGGGGTCCGTTTGGAGGTAGCGGAAATGACGACGGATGATACGATGTATATGGAGGTTGGTGCGGTGGTAGGTGAGGACCAGTGGGGTTCTGTCCTGGTGGTGATTGGAGGGGCGGGGCTCAAGGGCGGAGGAGCGGGGAGTGGAGGAGATGCGGTGGAGGGCATCTTTGACCACGTCTGAGGGGAAATTGCGGTCTTTGAAGGAGGAGGCCATCTGGGTAGTTCGATATTGGAATTGGTCCTCGTGGGAGCAGATGCGGTGGAGGTGAAGGAATTGGGAATATGGGATGGCATTTTTACAGGGGGCAGGGTGGGAGAAAGTGTAGTCTAGGTAGCTGTGGGAGTCGGTCGGTTTATAGTAAATGTCCATGTTGAGTCAGTCCCCCACCTTTACCTCCGCTTACACTGGCACCACCCCGCACCTTTTCCTCCGCTACATCGATGACTGTATCGGCGCTACCTTGTGCTCCCACGAGGAGGTTGAACAGTTCATCCACTACACTAACACCTTCCACCCCGACCTCAAATTTACCTGGACCGTCTCAGACTCCTCCCTCACCTTCCTGGACCTCTCCATTTCTATCTTGGGCGACCGACTCAACACACAGTCTGTATAGCGCAGTCAGTATAGTACGATCTGATTAGTGCAGTCAGTATAGTGCAGTGTGTATAGTGCAGTCTGTATATTGCAGTCCGTATAGTGCAGTCTGTATAGTGCAGTCTGTATAGTGCAGTCAGTATAGTGCAGTCTGAATATTGCAGTCAGTATAGTGCAGTCTGTATAGTGCAGTCTGTATAGTGCAGTCAGTATAGTGCAGTCTGTATATTGCAGTCTGTATAGTGCAGTCTGTATATTGCAGTCTGTATATTGCAGTCTGTATAGTGCAGTCTGTATATTGCAGTCTGTATATTGCAGTCTGTATATTGCAGTCTGTATAGTGCAGTCAGTATAGTGCAGTCTGTATATTGCAGTCTGTATATTGCAGTCTGTATAGTGCAGTCAGTATAGTGCAGTCTGTATATTGCAGTCTGTATATTGCAGTCTGTATAGTGCAGTCAGTATAGTGCAGTCTGTATATTGCAGTCTGTATATTGCAGTCTGTATAGTGCAGTCAGTATAGTGCAGTCAGTATAGTGCAGTCTGTATATTGCAGTCTGTATAGTTCAGTCAGTATAGTTCAGTCAGTATAGTGTTGTCTGTGTAGTGCAGTCTGTATAGTGCAGTCTGTATATTGCAGTCAGTATATTGCAGTCAGTATATTACAGTCAGTATATTGCAGTCTGTATAGTGCAGTCAGTATAGTGCAGTCTGTATATTGCAGTCTGTATAGTGCAGTCAGTATAGTGCAGTCAGTATAGTGTTGTCTGTGTAGTGCAGTCTTTATAGTGCAGTCTGTATATTGCAGTCTGTATATTGCAGTCAGTATATTGCAGTCAGTATATTGCAGTCAGTATAGTGCAGTCAGTATATTGCAGTCAGTATAGTGCAGTCAGTATATTGCAGTCTGTATATTGCAGTCTGTATATTGCAGTCTGTATAGTGCAGTCTGTATAGTGCAGTCTGTATATTGCGGTCTGTATAGTGCAGTCAGTATAGTACAATCAGTATAGTGCAGTCAGTGTAGTGCTATCAATATAGTGAAGTCAGTATAGTACAACAAGTGCAGTCTGTATATTGCAGTCTGTATAGTGCAGTTAGTTTAGTGCTTCTGTAAGGTATCGTCAGTATAGTGCGATCTGATTAGTGCAATCAGTATAGTGCTGTCAGTATTGTGCAGTCTGTATATTGCAGTCTGTATAGTGCAGTCAGCATAGTGCTGTCTTTATTGTGCTGTTTGTATAGTGCTTTCAGCATTGTGCTATCTGGAAAGTGCTATCTGTATAGTGCAGTCTGTATAGTGCAGTCAGTATAGTGCAGTCAGTATAGTGCAGTCAGTATAGTGCAGTCAGTATAGTGCAGTCTGTATAGTGCAGTCTGTATAGTGCAGTCAGTATTGTACAGTCAGTATAGTGCTATCTGTATAGTATAGTCAGTATAGTGCAGGAGAAAGTGAGGACTGCAGATGCTGGAGAACAGAGCTGAAAATGTGTTGCTGGAAAAGCGCAGCAGGTCAGGCAGCATCCAAGGAACAGGAGAATCGACGTTTCAGGCAAATGCCCTTCTTCAGGAATGAGGAAAGTGTGTCCAGCAGGCTAAGATAAAAGGTAGTTAGGAGGGACTTGGGGGATGGGCTTTGGAATTGCGATAGGTGGACGGAGGTCAAGGTGAGAGTGATAGGCCGGAGTGGGGTGGGGGCGGAGAGGTCAGGTTAGGAGGGCAGTGCTGAGTTCGAGAGATTTGACTGAGACAAAGTGGGGGGAGGGGAAATGAGGAAACTGGAGAAATCTGAGTTCATCCCTTGTGGTTGGAGAGTTCCCAGGCAGAAGATGAGGTGCTCTTCCTCCAACCATCTTGTTGCCATGGTCTGGCGATGGAGGAGTCCAAGGACCTGCATGTCCTTGGTGGAGTGGGAGGGGGAGTTAAAATGTTGGGCTACGGGGCAGTTGGGTTGGTTGGTCTGGGTGTCCCGGAGGTGTTCTCTGAAACGTTCCGCAAGTAGGCGGCCTGTCTCCCCAATATAGAGGAGGCCACATCGGGTGCAGCGGATGCAATAAATGATGTGTGTGGAGGTGCAGGTGAATTTGTGGCGGATATGGAAGTGTCCCTTGGGGCCTTGGAGGGAAGTAAGGGGGGAGGTGTGGGCGCAAGTTTTGCATTTCTTGCGGTTACAGGGGAAGGTGCTGGGAGCGGAGTTTGGGTTGGTGGGGGGTGTGGACCTGACGAGGGAGTCACGGATGGAGTGGTCTTTTCGGAACGCTGATAGGGGAGGGGAGGGAAATATATCCCTGGTGGTGGGGTCCGTTTGGAGGTGGCGGAAATGACGGCGGATGATATGATGTATATGGAGGTTGGTGGGGTGGTAGGTGAGGACCAGTGGGGTTCTGTCCTGGTGGTGGTTGGAGGGGCGGGGCTCAAGGGCAGAGGAGCGGGAAGTGGAGGAGATGCGGTGGAGGGCATCGTCGACTACGCCTGGCGGGAAATTGCGGTCCTTGAAGAACCGCAATTGTACGGTTGTTCGGTATTGGAACTGGTCCTCCTGGGAGCAGATGCGGCGGAGACGAAGGAATTGGGAATATGGGATGGCGTTTTTACAGGGGGCAGGGTGGGAGGAGGTGTAGTCTAGGTAGCTGTGGGAGTCGGTCGGTTTATAGTAAATGTCCGTGTCGATTTAGTCGCCCGAGATAGAAATAGAAAGGTCTAGGAAGGGGAGGGAGGAGTCTGAGACGGTCCAGGTGAATTTGAGTTCGGGGTGGAAAGTGTTGGTAAAGTGGATGAACTGTTCAACCTCCTCGTGGGAGCACGAGGGAGCGCCGATACAGTCATCGATGTAGCGGAGCAACACATTTTCAGCTCAGTATAGTGCACTCAGTATAGTGCAGTCTGTATAGTGTAGTCAGTATAGTACAGTCAGTATAGTGCTATCTGTATAGTACAGTCATTATAGTGCAGTCAGTATAGTGCAGTCAGTATAGTACTGTCAGTATAGTACTGTCAGTATAGTGCAGTCTGTATATTGCAGTCTGTATAATGCTGTCTGTACAATGCTGTCTGTATAGTGCAGTCAATATAATGCAGTCAGTATAGTGCAGTCAGTATAGTGCAGTCTGTATATTGCAGTCAGTATATTGCTGTCAGTATAGTGCAGTCAGTATAGTACAGTCAGTATAGTACAGTCAGTATAGTACAGTCAGTATAGTGCAGTCTGTATAGTGCAATCAGTATAGTACAGTCAGTATAGTGCAGTCTGTATAGTGCAATCAGTATAGTGCTTTCAGTATAGTGCAGTCTGTCTATTGCAGTCTGTATAGTGCAGTCAGCATAGTGCAGTCAGTATAGTGCAGTCTGTATATTACAGTCAGTCTAGTGCAGTCTGTATATTGCAGTCTGTATAATGCAGTCAATACAGTGCTGTCTGTATAGTGCAGTCAATATAGTGCAGTCAGCATAGTGCAGTCAGCATAGTGCAGTCAGTATAGTGCAGTCTGTATATTGCAGTCTGTATAGTGCAGTCAGCATAGTGCAGTCAGTATAGTGCAGTCTGTATATTACAGTCAGTATAGTGTAGTCTGTATATTGCAGTCTGTATAATGCTGTCTGTACAGTGCTATCTGTATAGTGCAGTCAATATAGTGCCGTCAGTATAGTGTAGTCAGTATAGTGCTATCTGTATAGTGCAGTCAGTATAGTGCCGTCAGTATAGTGTAGTCAGTATAGTGCTATCTGTATAGTGCAGTCAGTATAGTGTAGTCAGTATAGTGCTATCTGTATAGTGCAGTCCGTATAGTGCAGTCAGTATAGTGTAGTCAGTATAGTGCTATCTGTCTTGTGCAGTCAGTATATTGCAGTCAGTATATTGCAGTCAGTATATTGCAGTCAGTATACTGCAGTCTGTATAGTGCAGTCTGTATAGTGCAGTCTGTATAATGCTGTCTGTATAGTGCTGTCTGTATAGTGCAGTCTGTATAGTGCAGTCTGTATAGTTCAGTCAGTAAAGTGCAGTCAGTATAGTTCAGTCTGTATAATGCAGTCTGTATAGTGCAGTCAGTGTAGTGCAGTCTGTATAGTGCAGTCAGTATAGTGCAGTCAGTATAGTGCAGTCAGTGTAGTGCTGTCTGTATAGTGCAGTCAGTATAGTGCAGTCTGTATTATTGCAGTCTGTATATTGCAGTCTGTATTGTGCTGTCCGTATAGTGCAGTCAGTATAGTGCAGTCTGTATATTGCAGTCTGTATATTGCAGTCTGTATAGTGCTGTCCCTATAGTGCTGTCCGTATAGTGCAGTCAGTATAGTGCAGTCTGTATATTGCAGCCTGTATATTGCAGTCTGTATAGTGCTGTCCCTATAGTGCTGTCAGTATTGTGCAGTCTGTATAGTGCAGTCTGTATATTGTCAATATAATGCAGTCTGTATATTGCAGTCTGTATAGTGCTGTCTCTACAGTCCTGTCAGTATAGTGCTGTCTGTTTTGCGCAGTCTGTATAGAGCTCTCTGTATAGTGCTGTCTGTACAATCCTGTCAGTATAGTGCTGTCTGTACAGTGCAGCCAGTATAGTGCTGTCTGTATAAGGCTGTCTGTATAGTGCAGTATAGTGCTGTCAGTATAGTGCAGCTTGTATAGGGCTGTCTGTATAGTGCTGTCTGTATATTACTGTCTGTATAGTTCTGTCAGTATAGTGCAGCTTGTATAGGGCTGTCTGTATAGTGCTGTCTGTATAGGACTGTCAGTATAGTGCTGTCAGTATAGTGCTATCAGTGTAGTGCTGTGTGTATAGTGCAGCTTGTATAGGGCTGTCTGTATAGTGCTGTCTGTATAGGACTGTCAGTATAGTGCTATCAGTGTAGTGCTGTGTGTATAGTGCAGCTTGTATAGGGCTGTCTGTATAGTGCTGTCAGTATAGTGCTGTCTGTATAGGGCTGCCTATATAGGGCTGTCTGGATAGTGCAGTCAGTATAGGGCTGGCTGTATAGGGCTGGTCTGTATAGTGCAGTCAGTATAGGACTGTCTGTATAGTGCAGTCTATATAGGGCTGTCTGTATAGGGCTGGTCTCTATAGTGCAGTCAGTATAGGGCTGACTGTATAAGGCTGGTCTGTATAGTGCAGTCAGTATAAGGCTGTCTGTATAGTGCAGTCAGTATAGGATTGTCTGTATAGGACTGGTCTGTTTAGGGCTGTCTGTCTAGGGCTGTCTGTATAGGGCTGGTCTGTATAGGGCTGGTCTGCAAATAACATGTCTCTGGTCTGAAGCCAGCCACTTAGAGCACACAGGAGTCTGTGATGTCCTGCTCCAACATCAATGGCTTTGTGATCAAAACCAAGTGCTTAATAAATCATCTCTTGCATATTTCGATTGATGCCTATCACATATTGGAGCCAATGGTTTGCTTTCAGCAATAATTTGCATTTCTGTGGTTCCTTTAATTGGTGGATGGGCCTGAGCCACTTCACAGAATTATGTGAATTAAGTAAATTATGGCTTGAGCTTTGTAAAAGTTATTGTTCGAATTGCTCGGTGAGTGCATTAGGTCTTACACAATCATCCACAAGAGAGAGATGTACAGAGGTTTATTAAGGGATGGTTTAGAACAGCATAAAATTACTGGTATGATGGTAGTGTTGCTTCCTTTGAACTTGGAGATCTGAGTTCAAACTCAATCTGCTGTAGAGGTATGTTGTAACATGTTCAAACAGGTTGATTTGAAAATCCTGCAAGTTAAAGGGACTTCAGAAGAGAGTGGTGGTTACTCAAGGAATCCAGCTGGGCTGACAGCATCATTGGAGAATGAGACAGACTCTTTGTCAGAACATTAACACGGTTTCTCTCTCTAGAAATGTTATCTGACCCTCTGAGATTCTCCAGTGTTTTCGTTTCAGACTTCCAGCAATATCATGATTTTATTCCAATGTTAATGGAGCAGGTTCTTTCAGTTAAACACTGCAATCTCGGTTTTCACTTGCAATGTGATGGTAATTAAACTCAGCCTCTGGGCCTGCAGAGTGTCTTGTGGTGTGGTGGTAATGCTGCTACCTCTAAGCTAGGAGGTTTGGGTTCAACTCCCACTTGTTCCAGAGCTCTGACAGAACAGGTTGATTAAAAATATCTATGACAACCACAGCTGTTCCATCCACTGTAAACCCAGTCTCACCTTGAGTGTTGATTAGTTAACAATATGCTTCAAATATTTCCTACTTTGCCAGGAAAGGACTAAATCTTTTGTCACTGTGGTGCATTCATTCTGAGATTGTTAATGTCAGGTTGTTAATTTTAAATCTGAGAGAGATAATTGTTGTTAAGCAGGAGGTGTTAAGGCACATGGGTCAAAGGCAGGGATATGGAGTCAGGTCACAGATCGGCCATGACCTCACTGAATGGCAGTACAGGCTTGAGGGGCTGAATGACCTACTCCTGTTGCTGGGTTCATATGTAAATAGTTCTTAGGCAGTGCAAGGTGGTCATTGTAATTGTAGAAAATACCAGAAATACTCAGTAGCACAGGCATGTTTCTGAACACTAACTCTATTTTTCTCTCTCTGCAGATGCTGACAGATCTGCTGAGTTTGTCCAGCTCTTTCCATTTTGATTTCAGATCCTCAGCATCCACGGGATTTTGCTTCTCGGTTTGGCTGCTGTTGCAATGTAGGAAATGCAGCAGCTGTTTTGTGCATAGCAGGATCCCACAACCTGATAATGACCAGCTGATGGACAGTTTAGTGAAGGATATTTATGCGCTAGGACCCTGGGAGGAAACTCTTCAGTTCTTCAACAAATAGCAGACAGGGGCTCTTTCACACCCACCCAGGACAGCAAGCAGAGCCTTGTACCACATCCCAGGGGCAATTCAACACCCCCTTAATCCTCATTGGGCTGTTTGACCCAATTCTGTGTGTGAGACTTGGGGTGGGACTATGACTTTCTGAAGACAAATGCTGTTCACTGAACTATACCAGGAGAGGTCATCCAAACTTAGATTAGATTACGTACAGCGTGGAAAGAGGCCCTTCGGCCCAACCAGTCCACACCGACCCGCCGAAGCGAAACCCACCCAGACCCATTCCTCTACATTTACCCCTTCACCTAACACTACCGGCAATTTAGCATGGCCAATTCACCTAACCTGTACATTTTTAGACTGTGGAAGGAAACCGGAGCACCAGGAGGAAACCCACGCAGACGCGGGGAGAATGTGCAAACTCCACACAGTCAGTCGCCTGAGGCGGGAAGTGAACCCAGGTCTCTGGCGCTGTGAGGCAGCAGTGCTAACCACTGAGCCACCATCCCGCCCACTTTGGCTAAATGGTAGCAGCAGCGGGAGAATTAATTCACTAAGTCTGGAATAAAAAGCTGTTCTCAATAACCGTGACCATGAAATTGTAGGATTGTCACCTGACCTTGAAGGTAGGAAATCTCTGAATGGTTCTTTAGCAGAAGGAGGCCATTCTTCCCATCCTTAATTGTCCCTTGAACTGAAGAGCTTGCTCAGCTATTGAAGATTCACCCACATCTCCCACCCTCACAGGCAGTGAGTTCCAGATTACCACCAGCCTCTGCGTGAGATCACCTTTCCTCACATCTTGCTGATTTATACCCAAGGCCCTCTCTTCATCAGGACCACCTCAGACACCCTCCCCCCCACCCCACCCCTGCGTAGGTAGGTGCTGTTTAGCTGCTGCTGTGGGATTCGATGGTGCAGGTAAAGGACCAATCCTTACTCATTACCAGTGACTTTCCCGACTGGACTCTATTCCTCTTTCTCTAATTTCAAATAACCTTCCCACCCATCACCTGGCTCCCTTTTCCAGCCCCTTCCCCTCCCTTCCAGCTACCAATCGGATTCATTCCTCCCATCGACCAACCAGGTTGTATCCTCTACCTGTGTTCACCTATCCCCACCTCAACATTCCACTACTCTCCCCACACCGCCCCCTCCCATCCCTCTTTATTTGTAGCTTCCCCTACCCCCACTTCGAGTCCTGAAGAAGGGTTAATACCTGAAACGTTGACCTCTCCACTTCTTGATGCTGCCTTGACTTGATGTGTTCTTCCAGCCTCTTGTTTGTCTACGTTTGCCTCTATTGCCTGACTCCTAACTCACCGCCAGGTTCACTGTCCCCTGACTTCTTTAACCACACTACCTCCTAGTTTGACAACACAGTTTTAAAATTCTTAGTCCTATGATCGATTTTCTCCACCGCCCTGACATTTTTTTAACCTTCCAACAGCCACCACAGATTTCTGTGCAGTATCATCATGTTTCTTCGTGAGTTCTAATTGTGTCTAACTCTTTAGAGGATAATTGAAGTTTTAAAAGCCATTAAAATATATTCAGATGCTTTATGTTCTGTGCCAGTGTTACAGATAAATGATCCACCTACTTAGATGCATTTAGTGGAGGATAATACATATTCAGGTTTTAATTACGTATGTAATCATGATTTCTGAAGGTGGGATTTTCATGTAATTTCAATTGCATTTTAATGGGTTTTTACTTATGGTTTTAATATTTGATTGTTTGTACTTTGGTTACAGTGCCTCTCAGGCTTGATAGCTCTACAACTTGCTCAATAAAATGGAATTGAATTTTATATCCCGCAGTGGCATTATCTCTGGTTTTCATCGCTGGAAACTGTAATTGAAATTTAACTTCCTATAAAAAAACATAAAAGTTTAGCTCCATCATTTCAGACTTCCGAGAACTTGGTTATGTTTGCCACTTTGTACATTCTCTGGATTTATTTTTCCCCTTTACTCTCTCACGTGGGCAGAGCCAGCGTTTACTGTCCATCCCTAATCGCCCTGGGCAGTTTTGCAAGGCCGTTCCAGACTCAACCACGTTGCTGTGGGTCTAGAGGCACATGTAGGCCAGATTGGATAAGCACAGCAGACTTCCTTCCTGCTTTCCCCCAATTTTTTTCTCCTCCCAGGTCTGTGCATGGCAATGATTTCCACATGCAGTGATTGGTGTACACTGGACCTCGAGCACCTTGAGCAATGTTTCTCTCTGAAGACAAAGTCAGAAATCACGTGACATCAGGTTATAGTCCAACAGGTTCTTGTGATTTCAAATAAACGTGTTGAACTATAACCTGGTGTCGTGCAGCTTCTGACTTTGTCCACCCAATCCAACACCAGCACTTCATATCCATCCTAAGACACATTAATGAACTCGGTGAGTTCATATGACAGTTAATGATAGTTTCATTGTCACAATCACTGAGATGAGGCTTCAGTTTATGAATTGAAATTAAAATCCATCAGCTGCCACATTGAGTTTGGAACTGATGTCCCCAGAAAGCTGGGTTTGTGGATTGCTGGTCTGGTGGCAGTAATGTTATGACACGGGGTAAACCCCTCTGTGAATTTAAAACCCACAACACAGAAAAGATTTCTCCCATGCAATAATCTGTGAAAATTTGAGAGTTCAAGCAGTATTTAAAGTAAAAATTGACAATTTTATTTCTTAAAGTATAACTGTTATAGACGAGGCCAGACCACTCAAAACATTCCTAAGCAAGCAGCCCAGACCATAACTGTGCAATTTGTTTCAGTAAGTGTACAGTGAAAATTACCCGGAGTAAGTTAGCGAGGTTGACTACCAGGTTTTAAAACAGACAAAAATTTATTCACAAAACTATACAATGAAACACAAAGAACAGAACAAAGGACCCCTACAGAACTCAGTCTATCCAAACTAGACTTAATTATGCTGTTCTGAAAATACATAACGGTCCCAGTAAGCAAACCCCGTAAATATCGAACGGATGTTGACAGGTTGAAGTTAGAAGGGCAGAAGGGGAGAGAGCCTGTTTCTGCACAACTGAACTCCTAACTGGTTCTGGACTGAACTGTTCAGTTAGAGTTATACAGGTCACTTTGAAAACATGACTACTTAGGCCAGAAGTCTCATCTGTTTATATATAAACAAAAAAGGTTTCACAATACCCTTTAATCTCTGTACCAAACCTGTCTAATCAGAACCGGTAGCTGGTTTACGACCCCTCTGAAAAAAACCAAGGACACAGTATCCTTGAGAAAAGGAACTGCTTTTAGAAAAAAGGACCAGCTTTGTGACATAACAGAGAATAATTAATAACAACTATTTACAAGTTCTTCCTCCAACCTACCTGTTACCTTCCCCTTCTATAACACTAGTCCGATAAAATTCCCAATTAAGATTTACAAATCATGACTTCTCAAAGCCAGGCAGCTTTCAGTACTTCCCGTATTCCTGTCCTTTCTTCTTGGAGATTCTGTTTCATAGGTTACTGATCGATAAAGGTACCTTTAAGAGAGCTATTTTTCAGACAGTCTTTACATGCTGGTAGCTTGGCAGTTCTCCTCTCAACTGTTCAATTTTCCCCGATCTTATCAAAGCATCGGATTGTGTCATTGTCTTTTAAGATTGTCAATATCCTAAATTCAAACTTGATGGGAATATGGAAATTTTTGGGGTATAATTTAAATTGATTGGCTTACTTTGAATCTGTTTTGTCATTTCCAGGCAACTAGCTACCCCAGTAGCTGGAGCACATTACATTGTGTTTTATTAAGAATACCTGGTACTGTCACTGCTCGCTTTTAACTCTCTCTTAAAGGTATAGTACACCCACCTCTTCATAATAGTCACACTACACCACATTCTCTCTCATCGCTAGTTATTAATACTTTCCAAATTTTAACAAGAACAGAAAAAAGAAATGATTGCTGATCTATTGCTATGCAACTTAAACTATCCCCCTTCACAAGCCTCAACAGTCACCATTGGGATAAACTGTTTAACACATATATAACGTGTGGAAAAAGAATAAAACAGAATAAACAACATCCTGATGCTGAAAAATGCAAATTTCAAGGGTGGGTTACATGGCAAGTTGCTAGGGTGGTAAAGAAGGTGTGTGGCATGCATGCCTTTATTGGTCAGGGAACTGAGTACAAGAGTCAGGATGGCATGCTGCAGCTTCATAAGACTTTGGTTCGACCACACACAGAGTATTGAGTTCAGGTCTGGTCACCACATTACAGGAAGGATGTGGAGGCTTTGGAGAGGGTACAGAAGAGGTTTACCAGGATGCTGCCTGGATTAGAGGATATGAGCTATAAAGGGAGGCTAGAAAATCTCAGGTTGCTTTCTCTGGAGTGACCGAGGCTGAGGGGAAACTTGATACCAGTCTATAAAATTATGAGATGCACAAATAGGTTTGACGGTCAGAATCTTTTTCCAGAGTTAAAATGTCTAATACTGGGTGGCAAGCATTTCAGGTGAGAGGGGAAAAGTTCAAAGGAGATGTGAGGGACAAGTATTTTACACGGAGAGTGGTAGGAGCCTGTAACATGCTGCCAGGGGTGTGAGTTGAGGCAGATACTATAGGGGGGTTTAAGGGACTTTTAGATAAGTTCATGAGTCACAGAACCACAGAGATATATACCATGGAAACAGACCCTTCGGTCCAACCTGTCCATGCCGACCAGATATCCCAACCCAATCTAGTCCTAAGTTAAAAATCACACAACACCAGGTTATAGTCCACCAGGTTTAATTGGAAGCACTAGCTTTCGGAGCAACGCTCCTTCATCAGTCCAACACCGGCATCTCCGAATCAATCTAGTCCTATTTGTCAGCACTTGGCCCATATCCCTCCAAACCTTCCTATTCATATACCCATCCAAATGCCTTTTAAATGTTGTAATTGTACCAGCCTCCACCACTTCCTCTGGCAGCTCATTCCATACACACATAAACCTCTGTGTGAAAAAGTTGCCCCTTAGGTCTCTTTTATATCTTTCCCCTCTCACCCTAAACCTATGCCCTCTAGTTCTGGACTCCCCCAACCCCAGGGAAAAGATTTTGTCTATTTATCCTATCCATGCCTCTCATAATTTTGTAAACCTCCATAAGGACACCCCTCAGCCTCTGACGCTCCAGGGAAAACAGCCCCAGCCTGTTCAGCCTCTCCCTGTAGCTCAAATCCTCCAAACCTGGCAACATCCTTGTAAATCTTTTCTGAACCCTTTCAAGGTACACAACATCCTTCCTATAGGAAGGAGATCAGAATTGCACGCAATATTCCAAAAGTGGCCTAATCAATGACCTGTACAGCCACAACATGACCTCCCAACTCCTATATGTGTGCAAGGAACGGAGGGATTTGGGCAGGCAGAAGGGATTAGTTTAATTGGCATCATGTTCGTCACAACATCATGGGCCGAAGGGCCTGTTTCTGTGCCGTACTGTGCAATGTTCTATATTCCTAGTCTCTCATAAACATTTGTGATTTGTTTGGCACCAATAACATGCTGTTTTCAGTCAAGTGATGGTCGTTCTTTTATTTGCTGGAAGATCAGGTGGGACCAAGTCTTTTCTTCTTTTAGAGCTCTTTAAGCTTTCTTTGTTTTTCTGTCTTTTTCCTAGAGAGAAGGGGAGACAGCGAAAGGCAGTGACAAATACTTTATCATTGCAGATTCGGGATGGCTTTCTTCCCTTGGTACTTACAGCTTTGGAAATCTTTGCAGTGCAACCAATCAGAGGGCGATTGTCAAAGTCTCAAATTCTTCCTCCCACCACTTCATCAAACAACATTATGTTGCACACCTCAAAAAAATCATAGAATCCCTACAGTGTGGAAACAGGCCATTCAGCCCATCGGGTCCACACCAAACCTCTGAAGAGATCCATCCCATCCCTGCAACTCTGCGTTTACCAAGGACAATCCAGCTTAACCTGAACAACCTTGGACTGTGGGAGGAAACCTGAGCACTCAGAGGAAAACCACGCAGACATGGGGGGAATGTGCAAACTCCACACAGCCTGAGGCTAGAATCGAACCTGGGTCCCTGGCGCTGTGAGGTAGCAGTGCTAACCACCGAGTCACTGTACCACCCTAACTTAGTTGCACTTAATGTTTTTAAGTTTTTGGTATTCCAGTTATAGCAATCCAAGTTACATTTCACTTAATAAAGAAGTCAATGATCTCCTATATTTTTCATTGTACCTTCTCTGAAACCCCCTTCACACATGCATTACTCTGCTGAGCCCAGCCAGACAGAAGTCAGAAGGGTTGGCTCTTATCCTTACAGGAAGCCCTATCAGGGATATTTTCTGTAACTGATATTCCTGAACTCCATTTAGAACTGGCTGGATTGACATTATTGACCTCTGTATTGATTTAGTATTGGGAACAAAGCCAGTGTAAACTTTCAAACTCATTCACCATTGGAAAACATGAAGGACTATCATTCGGTATGTTTCTGAATGTGGTTTATTAGGGAGCTCTTTGATTGACAGTTTGTGTTAGGTCTGATCACTCCAAAACCAGCTTAAAAAAAAACCCAACCTTCTCATTACCTCACACCCGGAGCTGAACCTAGTTAGTGAATTGTATCGTGAGCAGTATTTCTTCAGGTTAAGCTGAGCTTGGGCTTCAGATTCCTTCAGGAAAGTGGGTGTGGAGATCTTAGGGTCATAGAGTCATAGAGATGTACAGCACGGAAACAGACCCTTCAGTCCAACTCGTCCATGCAGATCAGATATCCTAAATTAACCTAGTTCCATTTAGCAGCACCCGGCCCATATCCCTCTAAACCCTTCCTATTCATATACCCATCCAGATGCTTTTTAAATGTTGCAATTGTACCAGCCTGCACCACTTCCTCTGGCAGCTCATTTCATACACGCACCACCCTCTGTGTGAGAACGTTGCCCCTTAGGCCCCTTTTAAATCTTCCCCCTCTCACCCTAAACCTGTGCTCTCTAGTTTAGGACTCCCCTACTTTGGGGAAAAGACCTTTGTTATTCATCCTATCCATATCCCTCATGATTTTATAAACCTCTTTCAGGTCACCCCTCAGCCTCCTACGTTGCATGGAAAAAAGTCCCAGTATGGGCATGATGGGCTGAAGGGCATTTTTCTGTTCGGTAGGTTTCTGTGACTGTACTTGCTTATCACAGCATAACAGTTTAGAATATAACATGTTTTGATATCTTGACAATAACGTTTCACATTGTCATTACATCGATATTCATTGGTAGGTGAATGGGCTGGAGAATTCCGATACAGAATACCAGCTAACCTTTAACTGCAAGAGGGTTGCTCTCTACCTGGAAGATGCTGCAAAGCTTGATGGACTGCAGGCAAGTCAAGAAACCTGCAAATGATGTGCTCCTGAATCCTACGTAATAGTGGAAGGTTTTGGGTGTTAAGATTAATTGCCTTGTTCTGTATTGAACTGGGTGAATCAGCAGTTTCACTTACATTTCATGCTTGTTACCGCAGTTTGTGAATCAAGGTCACTTCTTGCTAACATAAGGGAAACAAGAACAGCAAAGAAAAAAATCTGATGATGTGTACAAAGTTATTTTGGTACCTGAAACCTTCCTCATGTCGTGAAGGCAACATTAAGTTAGCCTGCGCAGTGACTCGATTTGTGTTCATTTTAATGATGATGTTGTTTATTCATGGATTGAGGGCAGGGGTTGAGAGTTAGTTAGCTGACAGGAAACAGAGTAGGAATAAATAAAGCAAAAACAGAAATTGTTGGAGAAACTCAGCAGGTCTAGCAGCATTTATGGAGAGAGGAACAGAGTTAACATTTTGAGTCCTTCTTCAGAACTGAACTCCTTCAGACTCAGTGAGGTTTGAGAAGATTTGTAGCTCAGGTTGAGGTTCTAGATGTAGGTTTGCTCGCTGAGCTGGACAGCTCGTTTTCAGACGTTTCGTCACCATACTAGGTAACATCTTCAGTGAGCCTCCGGATGAAACACTGCTGAGAAGAATACCCAAAGAAACCCAAACACATAAACAGAAAGCAGGAACCATCAGCAGTGCTTTGTCCAGAGGCTCAGTGAAGATGTTACCTAGTATGGTGACTAAACGTCTGAAAATGAACCTTTCAGCTCAGTGAGCAAACCAAATCCAGATCCTTCAGACTTGCTCAAAGCACCACAGAAACTCTTTTCCAATCTCTTCTGTCAGGCAGAAGATACAAAGCTTGAACATACACACCAACAGGTTTAGGAACAGTTTCTTCCCTGCTGTTGCTAGACTGGTGAATGGAATGTTGATCTTGCTTCATGCACCTCCTGTGCAGCTGTAACCCTGTATGCCTCACTCTGTCCAATCTGTATGTCCTTGTTTGTTATGATTTGCCTGTACTGCTCGCTAAACAAAATATTTCACTGTACTCAGGTACATGAGGCAACAATAAATCAAATCAAAGATACAGTCAATTATATTCTGGTGGGTGAAGCTACATTAAAATCTCAGCTAATTTGTTCAGGACCAATTGCCTTATGCAATAATGACAGTTTTGTTTAATGGGAGCTTGCTGCGCACATATTGGTTGGAGTATTTCTAATAATACAGCTGTGGTCACATTTCATTCAAGGATTTGATTGGCTCGAGATGTCTTGAGGCCTGGAGGCAATTTTTACAAAGATGTTTACTTAATCTGTGTGACCTGGATGTTGTCGGCTGGGCCCAGCATTTGTTTCCCATCACTGTAGGACAGGATCCTCACAACAAGTGCACTGACCTCCTGCAATGCTGTCTCAGCACCAACCTGCAGTTTCTCTGTGTTCTTACCTGACTTTGCAGGGACTGCCGTTCTCTCATCAATCTTGATACATGCATCCAGATGAACATGAAAGACCTTGTGCAATCGTTAAAATGCAGAAGTCTACCAGATAACCAACAAAAGGAAAGCTCACACAGAGTAGAGAGTGAACATTTGCATTTTGCACCTATTCCTTTTAATAGCCACATGTGCTAAACATATTTCCAAAGATATACAATAAACTCTTTGTAACTGCTCTCAGGTTGGAATTGGGATACTCCCTCCTACCCCACTGACTCTTCTTTTCATAACCTGCAGCCAATCTTTTATTTCACTCCTTCTCAGAACCGACACCTTCAGTTCCCCAACCGGGATGCTCTGTCCTGGAACTGGAATGATTCAAGGACGTGAAGCCAAGGTGACCTTCCCCTACCTCCACAGTAAATATTTCCCAGCACTGTAATTACACCAGAACGTCTGCCAAAAGGAAATAATGAAATCGGTGAAGCAGATGACCGTAAAACTAACACAGAGGCTGAGCTTGCATTTTAAATCAGCGTGATGTGATGGTTACCTTTAATTTCTTTGCACTTGAAATAATCGGTGACTTCTGGAGGTGTTATTCCTTCTCATTGCCGCAGCCAACATTCCTGTTGACATTTTGGTTTCTAATCCGTGTGCAGAGAGTGACAGATGAGCCAGGGCTGAGACGAGGGAGGAACGATACTGCATGGAAAGTAGGGGAGGCAGATTCACGGATTATTAGATTACATTACAAGTGGAAACAGGCCCTTCGGCCCAACAAGTCCACACTGACCCGCCGAAGCGCAACCCACCCATGCCCCTACATTTACCCCTTACCTAACACTACGGGCAATTTAGCATGGCCAATTCACCTGACCTGCACATCTTTGGACTGTGGGAGGAAACCGGAGCACCCGGAGGAAACCCACGCAGACACGGGGAGAACGTGCAAACTCCACACAGTCAGTCGCCTGAGGCAGGAATTGAACCTGGGTCTCAGGCGCTGTGAGGCAGCAGTGCTAACCACTGTTCCACCGTGCCGCCCACCAATGTTCAGAAAAGGGGCTGAAATAAATAGTTCAAGAGGAGGGAAAGAAAACCTGCCGGGCTAGAAGGGGAGAGCAGAGGGGTGTTATTACCAACATGCCATTATAGGGCCAAATGGTCTCCTTCCATTCTAATGTTCTTTGGGTGAGAACAAATGCATCAGTTCATGACATGGGTCCAGATTCTATGTCACCAAAATCACTTTGGGTTTGGGGTATGCTGAGGTAGATAGATTCTTGTTAGGTAAGGGGTTGAAAGGATTATCAGAAAACAGAAGATCCTAAAAACTAGGAGCAGGAGGAGGCCATTCAGCCCCTTGAGCCTACTCCACCATTCAATACCATCATGGCTGATCTCATCCCAGTCTCAACTCCACTTTCCCACCTGCTGTCTATAACCCTTCAACCCATTACTAATTCAAACTCTGTCCATCTCCTCCTTCAGTTTACTCAATGTCCCAGCCTTTTGGATTAGTGGTGCTGGAAGAGCACAGCAGTTCAGGCAGCTCCGAGAAGGAGTAAAATCGACGTTTCAGGCAAAAGCCCTTCATCAGGATTTTACTGCTCCTCGGATGCTGCCTGAACTGCTGTGCTCTTCCAGCACCACTAATCCAGAATCTGGTTTCCAGCATCTGCAGTCATTGTTTTTACCTCAATGACCCAGCATCCCATCTGGGGGAGAGAATTCCACAGATTTGTGACCCTTTGAGAGAAGTCATTCCTCTCCATCTCTGTTTTAAATCTGTCGCCCCTTACCCTAAAGCTATGTCCTCACGTTGTAGATTGTCCAACTCGAGGAAACATCCTCTCCACATCTACTGCGTCAATCCCCTTTAGTATTTTATACACCTCAGTCTGATCTCCTCTCATTCTTCCTAAACAGCTCTGTCACTCTTCATAAGACGAAGAGGTGGGTGGGCATGCAGGTTTGATCAGTAAGATCTGCTACCATCATATTGAACAGAACAGGCTCAAGAGGGTTGAATGGCCTATTCCTGCTCCTGATTCATATGTTTGTACAATGACAGGGCTTAAATGGTTGTGTTTTGAAGATGTGTTTGCAGAGTAGGGCAGGATTATGCCCTTTCTGTTGGCATCCCAACTTTGGAATCGAATGGGTGAGCAAGCCCTGCCCTCTGGGGGCAATTGTTACCTGGCAGTGACTCTCCCCATATTAGCCAAACAAAAATGGCATGTGGGCTTTTGAGGTTGTGGTGGGTAGTGGGGTTTGGGGGCGGGAGGTAAGGGCTGGTTGGGGGTGGGGAGGTGTCGTTGGGTTTATGAGGAGTTGGTGGGGTGCAGTTGGTGGACACAGTAGACCATCCTCTCAGGTGGGTAAGAGACAGACTATACCTGATGGTGGAGGTGTCCCCTCTCCCATTTGCTTCACACTAAAATAAACAAAAGATTCAGTAATTGTAGCGTCAGGAAACCCCTCAACATGATAATGTGGTAAACGTATGCAAGGCTGGCAAAGCGGGGGCTATCTTGATTATCTGCTCTCTGACCCCTCTCTATCTTCCATTTCAGGGGCTTAAAATTCTAGCCCACGGGATGTGTTCCTTGGGGTTAACAATAAGGGCTTGTTGAGATACGTGACATTATTAACTTTGTTTTCCACTAGAGTCCAAGAGCAGGGAGGTGATATTGAACTTGGACAAGACATAGCTGGAGTACTGTGTACAGTGCTGGGTGCCACATTATAGGAAGGATGTGAATACACTGGAGAGAGTGTGCAGGAACATTTTACAAGAATGGTCTCAGGGACAGCAAGCGACAGCGATGATGATAGATTGAAGAAGGTAGGATTGTTCTCCTTGGAGAGAGGAGACTGGGACAAGATTGATAGGGTTTTGGAAAATCATGAGTTGGCCAACAGAGGAGATAAGGAGGGGTTGTTGCTGCTTATACAGGAACAATAATGAGAGGGAGTAGAATTAAAGTAAGGTGATGAAGAAGCAAGGGTGGAAGGGAAAACCTCCTCATACAGCAAGTGGTGAGAGTGTGGAATGCACTGCCTGGGAATGTGGTGGAGATGGTTATGTTAGACTCACAAAGCTGTACAGCACAGAAACAAACCCTTTGGTCAACTCGTCCACGCTGACCAGATATCCTAAATTAATCTCCTCTGATTTGCCAGCACCCGGCCCATATCCCTCTAAACCCTTTCTATTCTTATACCCATCCAGATGCCTTTTAAATGTTGCAATTGTACCAGCCTCCACCACTTCCTCTGGCAGCTCATTCCATACACGTACCACCCTCCGTGAAAATATTGCCCCTTAGGTCCCTTTTAAATCTTTCCCATCTCACCCTAAACCTATGCCCTCCAGTTCTGGACTTCCCCACTATTCCCCCTATTCCCCTACTCCCTATTCCCCCTATACATGCCCCTCATGATTTTATAAACCTCTATAAGGTCACCCCTCAGCCTCCGACGCTCCAGGGAAAACAGCCCCAGCCTGTTCAGCCTCTCCCTGTAGCTTTCCTCCAACCCTGGCAACATCCTTGTAAATCTTTTCCGAACCCATTCAAGTTTCACAACATCCTTCCTATAGCAGGGAGACCAGAATTGTATACAATATTCCAACAGTGGCCTATCCAATGTCCTGTAGAGCTGCAACATGACCTCCCAACTCCTGTACTCAATACTCTGACCAATAAAGGAAAGCATACCAAACGTCTTCTTCAATATCCTATCTACCTGCGACTCCACTTTCAAGGAGCTACGAACCTGCACTTCAAGATCTCTTTGTTCAGCAACACTCCCCAGGACCTTACCATTAAGTGAATAATTCCTGTCCTGATTTGCCTTTCCAAAATGGAGTACCTCAAATTTACCAAAATTAAACTCTATCGGCCACTCCTCATCCCATTGGCCCATCTGATCAAGATTCCGTTGTATCTGAGGTAACTTTCGCTGTTCACTACACCTTCAATTTTGGTATCATCTACAAAATTACTAACTATACTTCCTATGTTCACATCCAAATCATTTATATAAATGACGAAAAATAGTGGACTCAGCACCGATCCTTGTGGGACTCTATTAGTCACAGGCCTCCAATCTGAAAAACAACCCTCCACCACCACCCTCTGTTTTCTATCTTTAAGCCAGTTCTGTATCCAAATGGCTAATTCTCCCTGTATTCCGTGAGATCTAACCTTGCTAATCAGTCTCCCATGAGGAGCCTTGTCGAACACCTTACTGAAGTCCATATAGATCACATCTACTGCTCTGCCCTCATCAAACCCCTTTGTTACTTATAGAGTCATAGAGATGTACAGCATGGAAACAGACCCTTCGATCCAATCCGTCCATGCCGACAACATATCCCAACCCAAACTAGTCCCACCTGCCAGCACCCGGCCCATATCCCTCCAAACCCTCCCTATTCATATACCCATCCAAATGCCTTTTAAATGTTGCAATTGTACCAGCCTCCACCACTTCCTCTGGCAGCTCATTCCATACCCGTCCCACCATCTGGGTGAAAATGTTGCCCCTTAGGTCTCTTTTATACCTTTCTTCTCTCACCCTAAACCTATGCCCTCTAGTTCTGGACTCCCCAACCCCAGGGAAAAGACTTTACCTATTTACCCTATCCATGCCCCTCATAATTTTGTAAACTTCTATAAGGTCACCCTCAGCCTCCGACACTCCAGGGAAAACAGCCCCAGTCTGTTCAGCCTCTCCCTATAGCTCAACATCCTTGTAAATTCTTCAAAAAACTCAATCAAATTTGTGAGACATGATTTCCCATGCACAAAGGCATGTTGACCATCTGTAATCAGTCCTTGCCTTTCTAAGTATATATAAATCCTATCTCTCAGGATTCCCTCCAACAACATGTCCACCACTGATGTCAGGATCCCCGGTCGATAGTTCCCTGGCTTTTCCTTACCACCATTCTTAAATTTCTTTTGTTCATGAGCATGACTGGCTGGGCCAGCATTTATTGCCCATCCTTAATTGTCCAGAGGGCAGTTAAGAGTCAACCACATTGCTGTGGGTCTGGAGTCACATGTAGGCCTGCAGATTTCCTTCTCTGAAGAACATTGGTGAACTAGGTAGGTTTTTGCAGCTATTAGAGTCGAAAAGTGTGGCGCTGGAAAAGCATAGCAGGTCAGGCAGCATCCAAGGAACAGGAGAGGCAGTTTTTCGAGCATTAGCCCTTCATCAGCCCCTCATTCCTGATGAAGGGCTTATGCCCAAAGTGACGACTCTCCTGCTCCTCAGATGCTGCCTGGCCTGCTGTGCTTTTCTAGCATCACACTTTTTGACTCTGACTCTCCGGCATCTGCAGCCCTCACTGTCTCCTTTTGCAGTTAACAGCAGTGGTTTCATGATCATTATTTGATTCTTAATTTCAGATTTTAAAAAAAAATTGAATCTGCCATGGTGGGAATCAAACCTTGACAGTATTTCGGTCTTTAGATTAATGGTCTAGTGATAATACCACTAGGTCACCAACTCACAGAGCATGTAATTATTTTGGAATTAAAAGCAAATCTCACTAATGATGATCTTGAAGTTATCATCAATTGTCATTAAAAACCCATCTGGTTCACTAATGCCCTTTTGGGATGGAACTGCCATCCTTACCTGTTGTGGTCTACACGTGACTCCAGACCCACAACAATGTGGTTGACTCTTAACTCCCCTCTGAAATGGAAAAAGCAAGCCATTAGGAATTAGGAATTGCCAGTGACACCCACATCCCTTTGAAAGAAATAAAGAAAAAAATAATTACTTGAAAATGATAAAACTATGATTGATTTTCTTTTGGCTGAGGAAACACTCAAAGGGCTTTTTTACAGAAACCATTCAGGTGAGTAAAACCACAGAAAGACCATCATCAAACCAAATGACAGAAGAGCTTTGAAGGGCTGAGTGGCCTATTCCTGTATTCCACCCTTGACAGCGGTCAGGAGCAGCACAAAGGTTGTCAATAAAATTAGGATTCTGCTTCACAAATGGTGAAGCAGAAGGTAAGAGCTGCATGCAAAGGGAGATGTGCATTTACTTCCTGCCTGGTATTTCTCAGCATCATGAAATGATTAAAAACAAATAGAGGTTTCATTACAAAATACGTACACTATATCAGATCATTGCAACCCTTAATGATAGACTGATCTTGCATAGAAACTTGCCAAAGGCAGAGTTTTCTCAACAAATCCTGGAGAATATTTCTATGTTGCAGCAAAGCTTGAACTTACATTCTATAAATTTTCCAAATATCAATTTGAGAATGAACTTGCCATTTGGATTTGTGAGTGTTTTGCAGATGGTAGATTGACAGTAGGTTTGAGAACTCAGGCTCCAAAAAGCAAGTATTGATTTTGCACTGTGTTTTTTTTTAAAGTAAAAATCTTTTTGAAAATTAATATACAGTAACAGAAGAATGCTAAAGAAATGTCAAATCACCAATGATAAGTTTCTATTAATTAATGCTGCGGCCGGTGCTGGGACAGCGATCAAAATGGACGGCCAATTTCAACTTCCATCACCTGATTTTTAATAGCTGGAAACTTTCATGGATTGGCATGGCTTTTAAAATAAAAATATATATATTAAAAATTAAGATGGTTGCAGTGAGTACTGGACCAGGTTAAGACAAGTTGCATGAAGCTATCATTAAACAAGACTCCATTTGAACTAAAATTAGTTTGTTGTCAAAATAACTCAAATCAGTCACTCAGACACAAAAACAGAAGTTGCTGGAAAAGCTCAGCAGGTCTGGCAGCATCTCTGGAGAGAAATCAGAGTTAACGTTTCAGGTCCAGTGACCATTCCTCAGAACCATCCAATCAGAATTTTATTTCATATTTAATTTACTTTCTGGAGGGTCCACACCTTTGGAGGAAAGTTGTCTACATGTTATTCAGCTTAGAAAAAAAAATGGAGCATGATTCAGGAATACATAAATGAATTGCATTTCAGGCAACAGCTTTTGGTCAGAGAGCAGAAAAGAATGGTTGATTTATAATGGTAGAACTAGACAGCTTTCTTTCTTTCTCTCTCTCTCTCTCTCTCTCTCTTCTCTCTCTGTCTCTCTCCCTATCTCTTTCTCCCTTTATCTGTCTGTCCCTGTTATTTCTCTCAGCCTCTTGTATGACAATACTCAGGGAATAGTACGAGAAAAACATTCATGCACCAAGAACTCATAGATGTCTACAAATTTCTCCTCTGCTAAGGAGACAAGTTGTCAGTTAAAAAATGATGGTCTCAGGTTAAACCAAATACTTCAAGATTCGAAGAACTTTCAAAAGGGCCTAATTTTGATCTTCCACGTACAATATTCCCACCCTTTTAAAACTAAAAGACGGATGCTATTACAACATTAAGGACATTTGGACAGGTATGAGGATAGGAAAGAGTTAGAGGGATATAGGCCAAATGTAGAGAAATAGGACTAGTTCTGTTTAAGAAATCTGGTTGGCATGGATGAGTTGGGCCGAAGGGTCTGTTTCCTTGCTATGTGACTCTATGACTCCCTAACACCATAGATATAGAAACAGAAGTAGGCCATTCAGCCCATCAGATTTACTGTGCCATTCTGTGAGATCACGATTGATCTGATAATCGTGAACTCCACTTTCCTTTTTCCACTTCGATTTCAAAATCTGTCTGTCTCACCCCTGAATATATTTAGGGGCATAGGAACAGGAAAAGGCCATTCAACCCCTCGAGTCTGTTCTGCTATATAGTGAGATCTTGGCTGATCCATGGCCAAATCCATATGTCTGTCTTTGGCCCATATTCTCTCATGCCTTTGCTAAATAAAACTTTATGTCTCTCAGATTTAAAACTAACAGCTGACCCAGCGTCCACTGCTGTTTGTGGAAGAGAGTTCCAAACCTCTACCCAGCCTTGGCTGCCTTCATAAAATCACAGAATCACAGAATCCCTACAGTGTGGAAGCAGGCCATTCAGTCCATGGAGTGGTGCTGGAAAAGCACAGCAGGTCAAGCAGCATCAGAGGAACAGGAAAATCGATGTTTTGGGCAAAAGCCCTTCATTCCTGATGAAGGGCTTTTGCTGAAACATTGATTTACCTGCTTCTCGGATGCTGCCTGAATTGCTGTGTTTTTCCAGCACCACTCTGATCTAAACTCCGGTTTCCAGCATCTGCAGTCCTCACTTTCGCCTATTCGGTCCATGGACTCCACATCGACCATCCGAAAAACATCCCACCCAGACCCAGGCCCCCTAGCCTATCCCTGTAACCCTGTATTTCCCATGGCTAACCTATCCAGCCTGCACATCCCTGCACAGTGTGGGATCATTTCCCATGGCCAATCCACCTAACCTACACAGCTGTGGGAGGAAACTGAAGTGCCTGGAGGATATAAACTATCTACCTGGGTTTGATTTGTATTGATAAGCAATACATTTCCTCTTTCTTTCACTGAGGAAAATCCTGTAACTGGCTCTTTAATTTTAACTTTATTTTTAATGAAGTATAAACAACTGCATGATATTTCTGCAGCCATCCATGAAGGTGAAAATGTCAGGAATTAGGTCACCCATCCTCACCTGGTCAGAGCACAGATCGTAAAGGGCCATGATGGTTTAAAGGAAAGCAAGCATTAAATCAACTTCTGCTCAGTGGCTAACATTGTTAAGATGACATTTCCATTTCTGGGAGAGTTCAAAATCAGGGGCTATCAACACAAAAAAGGGACTTATAAATCCAAGAAAGAATTCAAGAGGAAGCTCTTACCCAGCGAATAATGGGAATATGGAACTCACTATGAGAAAGAATAATTGGGAGGTAGAATATTTGGCCACTAAACCTCTTTTACCATCAATAAGACCATGGCTGATCATCTACATCCACTGCACTTTCCTGTGATTCCCAACTTGTTCAAAAATCTCTCAGTCATAGAGTTATAGAGATGTACAGCACAGAACAGACCCTTCGGTCCAACTCATCCATACCGACCAGATATCCAAACCTAATCTAATCCCATTTGCCAGCACTTGGCCCATATCCCTCCAAACCCTTCCAATTCATATACCCATTCAGATGCCTATTAAATGTTGTATTAGTACCAGCCTTCACCACTTCCTCTGGCAGCTCATTCCAAACTCGCACCACACTCTGTGTGAAAAAGTTAGCCCTTAGGTCCCTTTTATATCTTTCCCCTGTCACCCTAAATCAATGCCCTCTAGTTCTGGACTCCCCCACCCCAGGGGAAAAGACTTTGCCTATTTATCCTATCCATGTCCCTCATAGAACATAGAACATAGAACAATACAGCACAGAACAGGCCCTTCGGCGCACGATGCTGTGCCGAACATTTGACCTCGCTTAAGCACCCATCCATGTACCTATCCAATTGCTGCTTAAATGTCACCAATGATTCTGACCCTGCCACTCCCACAGGCAGCGCATTCCATGCCCTCACCACTCTCTGGGTAAAGAACCTACCCCTGACATCCCCCCTATACCTTCCACCCTTCACCTTAAATTTATGTCCCCTTGATTTTATAAACCTCTATAAGGTCACCCCTCAGCCCCCAATGCTCTAGGGAAAACAGCCCCAGCCTATTCAACCCTCCCTATAGCTCAAATCCTCCAACCCTGATAACATCCTTGTAAATCTTTTATGAAGCCTTTCAAGTTTCAGTCTTGAGCAATGATTGAACACTCACAATTCTCTAGGGTGCATTGTCATCAGAATCTGACTTCCTTGCTGTGAACTCTCCAGCCTGGGGAAGTCAGCCTCTCAGCACCTGTCTACCTTTGGCAGGTAGTAACGCCCTCACTTATCCTTCTAGAATCCAGGAACTATAGGTCCATTCACTCAACATAGAAATGCCATTCCAACCCGGGGAAGCTGGACAAGGGCATTGAATGTGGGGAGTGTGGTGCTGGAAAAGTACAGCGAGTCAGGCAGCATCCGAGGAGCAGGAGAGTCAATGATTTAGGCATAAGCCCTTCATCAGGAATGAGGCTGGAAGCATCGGGGGTGGAGAGATAAATGGGAGGAGGGTGGGGCTGAGGGGAAAGGTAGCTGAGAGTGAGCTGAGCATTTATGGCCCACCCCTAATTTGCTGAGGGGGAATATAGGAGTCAACAACATTGCTATGGCACTGGAGTCACATGGAGGAAAGGATGGCAGAGTTCCTTCCCTGAAGGATAGTTCTAAGCCAGATCAGTTCTTCCTCAACATTTTCATGGTCATCATCGAACACTTAATTCCAGACATTCCTGCATTCTACTTGCACCATCTGCCGTGGCCGGATTCAAAGCCCTGTCCCCAGAACGTTACCCGAGGGTCTCTGGATTACAGTAATATCACCAGGCCATCGCCTCCCTTACCAGACGGATGTCAAAGTGAAAGATGAGGAACAGCAATAAGCACAACCTGTTGATGCAGATGATCAACCACACAAAGATGGGAGGCAAAACGTCTGTAAGGAACTGTTCAACTTTTCACTCTGAACCCGAGAGTGAGCTTGATTACTCAGCCATCCCGACTTTCACCGGACCATGGAAATCCTGACACACTCTGTCAAAAGTCTCAATGTGTCTCTTGTAGTTACCTAACTAACTACACACTCCACATATAATATCAAATACATTTGTTCTCAGCTGAGTGATTCTTCAACTTTCATGAAGTATTCAGCGATCCATTTTCGAAAGAATTCAATTTCAAATAATGTCAAATGCAAATAATGAATACAGACCTCATAATTATTTCTCATTGAATTTCTGTGACAATGACACAGTACAAGAAGATTGATGAATATAGTAGGTAATAGCAGCTGATATTTGTCTTTAACTGTGTAACTTAGTTCCAGGGCAAGGATTTTAGGTTTTCGCATCTCGATAAAATCTAACAGATGAAGCCTTTGAAAACAGGAATTGTCAAGGCAGCTGCTGAGTGAATCATTAGAAACACGAGTGTGCACCCCAGTTGAATACTTGATGAATTTCTTGCTGTAAGACTCTTAGAGGAGATGTGTTTTCCCAGCAATAAATTAGAGACCGTTAGTTGCCTCAAACCTGTTATGTCATTCATTCAGTTTGTTGTTCCTTTTAGCTGGATAGCCAATCCAAAGTTCTGCAGAGGCTGGGACTCTGAAAGTGCTGGAGAAACTCAGCAGGTCAGGCAGCTTTCATGGAGAGAGAGAGAGAGAGAGTAAGACAGGGTTAACAGAACTGGGATAAGTTAGAGACATTCCATCTCTTAAGCAAGCAACAGGAAAGGGGAGGATAGAGCAATAAAGGAAAATTGTTTTGCACTGATTCAGAAATTGGGAATCTTTGTGAATAAATGTCCATTTTGTTTTTAGTTTCTGTCAATGTGTAATCTCATCGCACAAGATCAAGTAATCCTGAATGAATAGCACTGTGTTAGGGCACAGCGCAAGAGAGAACAGATGACAAATGCTGAGATGGTGGAAGCTGGGTTGCTAATGGCAAGGGGCTTTGAGAGTTGCTGAGGACTGGTCCATGGTGTGGCCTGTCCCACCTGTCCATCTTCCTTCCCACCTCTCCACATCACCCTCCTCTCCAACCCATCACCATCAACACCACCTCCATCTGCCTATCACCTTCCCAGCTAGCTACCCCCAGTCTTACCCTTACCCTCCCATTTATCTCTCAGCCCCCATCACAAACCCCACATTCCTGATGAACAGCTTATGCCTGAAACGTCGATTCTCCTGCTCCTCTGACGCTGCCTGATCTACTGTACGTTTTCCACATCTTTCGACTCGGACTCTCCAGCATCTGCAGTCCTCACTTTCTCCTGGTCCAGGGTGTGGCAGAGGGAACAGAATGTGGGAATGGGAGAGGAAGAAGGTGTTTGCTGGTGTGATTAGTGTTATGACACAGCGGTGACTCCTCTGTTAATTAATCCAAACACCCAGGAAAGGTCACCTCACCTTGTAATCTGTTAAAGAATGAGTGACAGAGAGCTACCAAATTCTACTGTGTAAAGAAATTAATATCAATTTATTCTTTAAATCTAAAAGTGAACATTAAATAACAACTATTCAGAGGTCTAAGTCTTCCCTTTCTCTTAAGGTGTGTCGCTGGTAAAGCACAACCTGTCAGGCAGCCTCCGAGGAGCAGGAGAGTTTATCATATTGAGTATAAGCTCTTCATCAGGAACGTCCTGAAAGGTGTATGCGTGAAAGGTTGAGTCTCCTGCTCCTGGGATGCTGCCTGACTGGCTGTGCTTTTCCAGCACCACACTCCCAATTCTTGTTGTGGAGTTAATCAATTTGTGTTGGGCTCAGAGCCCTTCCAGGTTATAATCCGATTCCCCACCCTCAGTCAGACTGAGGGTCTGACTGAATGATTGAACTTCAACTGTTCTTCAAGCTGAAACCAGATATTGATAAGAATCCAAACTGATGCTTTGAAACCCTGATGGGTAAAGCAACAGGATGAACAATGACCATCTCTGATTTAAAACAGAGATGAGGAGACATCACTTCTCTCAAAGTGTTGTGAATCTGGGGAATTCACTCCCCCAGAGTGTGGGGGATGTGGGACATTGAGTAAATTGAAGGCGGAAATGACAGATTTTTAATAAGGTCAGAAGTCACACAGCACCAAGTTATAGTCCAACAGGTTTATTTGAAATCACAAGCTTTCGGAGCGTTGCTGATTTGTCAGGGTACCTGATAAAAAGGCAGCGCTCCAACAGCTTGTGATTTCATATAAACCTGTTGGACTATAACCTGGTGTCATATGACTTCTGACCTTGTCTATCCCAGTCCAACACCAGCACCTCCACAACATGGTTTTTAATTAGTAACGGTTTATGGAGAGCAAGCAGGAAAGTGGAATTGAGGCAGAGATCTCATCAGCCATGATCCTATTGAATGGAGGAACAGGCAGAGGGGCTGAATGGCCTCCTACTCCTCCCAGTCTTCTTTATTCCTCATCTCTCATTATTTTCAACGATGCAGGGGTGTTGGAAGACTGAATTAAAGCAAACGTGAGCTAAGTAGTCATAGCGCCGTATAAATTAAAGCATCAAACAACAACTCTATTGTACTATTTTGTATTTCATTCATCTGCACTATTTCAGATCCAGCTCCTCAGGGACAAACAGACATTCAGCAAGCTGCTTTCATTATTTGTACACCCCTGTCATCTGTCTGTGTCACCGGTTTTGTTGTTTGTAATCGCTGTCCTGTGCTAACAGAGATGGAGAACTCCATCATGAGTAAGGAGTTTGAGATGTGTGTCATCTTCCAGTCGTCAGGAACTGTCAGAACAGACAATATGTCACAGACAGATATCTGCTGATGCCCACAGCATGTGTAGTAACAGTTTCATTTCTAAAATAAATTCAAATAAAGAATGATTAAAAACCAAACAAACCCTTAAAATGAAAAATAAGTGAGAAAAAGACACTGTGAAATAAAATCAAACTTTTAGAAACAGTTCATGAATCAGTTTTGTATTGCATGTTAGGTACATTTACAAAAATATCCAATGTGAACAGGGCAGTCTGAATTTATCGTCTGATGGGTGTTGCACACAGACACTTTGTGAACAGATATGGAAGAGCAAATAACCGTGAAATGCCTCAGCCATGGTTCAGCAGATCAAGTTTCTTGCCTCTGAGTCAGGAAGGTTAACCCAGAAAGAGAAATAAAAGGGAGCAGGGGTAGGCCATTCGGCCCTTCGAGCCTGCTCTGCCATTCAATATGATCATGGCTGATCATCTCCTGTTCCCACTTTCTTCCCACACCCTTTGACCTCTTTAGCCCCAAATGCTATATCCAACACCTTCTTGAAATTATACAAAGTTTTGCCTTTGACTACTTCCTGAGGCATTGAATTCCATAAGCTCACCATTGCCTGGGTGAAGAAATTTCTCCTCACCTCGTTCCAAAATGGTTTAACCCTTATCATAAACTATAACCCTACTATCGGGAACAGCCTTCATGCATCTAACCTGCTTAGTCCTGTTAGAAATTTACAGGTTTCTATCAGAATCAACCCCTTCCAATTCTTTTGAACTCAAATGAATTTAATCATAGCTGATTCAATTTCTCATCGGTCAGTCCTACGATCCCAGGAAACCGTTAGGTAAACCTTTGCTCCACTCCCTAACTACCTGAGAAATGATTTTCTGGTTATGGAGATCAAAACTGCACACATTATTCCAAGTGTGGTCTCACCAAGGCCCTGTATAATTGCAGCAAGGTGTCCCTGCTCCTGTACTCAAATCCTCTCGCTATGAAGGCCAACGTGCCACTTGTCTTGTTTACTGCCAGCTGTACCAGCGTGCTTACCTTCAGCACCTGGGGAACAACGACACCTGGGTCTCTTTGCACTTACACCTCCCTAATGTTATAGCCATTCAGATTATAATGTACCTTTCTGTTTCTGCTCCTAACGTGATTAACCTCCCATCCATCCCCGTTATACTGCATCTGCATTTGCACACTCACTCAACTTGTCCACATCACACTGAATCATCTGCCATCCAGTTTTGAGTCATCTGCAAATTTGGAGGTATTATGTTGAGCTCTCTCATCTAAATCATTAACCTATATAGTGAATAGCTGGGATCCTAGCACTGATCCTGACAGGACCCCACGGGTTACTGCCTGCCCTTTGGAAAAAACTCAGTTATGGGTTCATGCTACCCTTCAGAGAACAGACTGATAATCAGTCCTAAGGAAGGGTCACTAGACCCGAAACGTTAATTGTGCTTTCTCTGCACAGATGCTGCCAGACCTGCTGAGTATTTACAGCAGTATCAGTTCTGTTTTGGACTTGCAATATCCAGAGTTCTTTGGTTTAGTTTTGCCCTGAGAACTGTGTGGCGTGGGTGCTGTGCTGTCAAAGGGACTTTCTTTCACATGGACATTAACCTGAAGGTCGTACTCAGCTCCCAGTGAGAATAAACTCACACAGTTCAATACCTCAGCACAGCAGGGAACTGCCCACATCCTCATCAACATTTATTCCTCAACCACATCAATAAAACGGATTTTCATCATTATATCACTATTCTTTGTGGAAACTTGCTGTCTGCTCATCCTTTCTGACATTAAACTCGTGCTGACACTTTGCAACAACTTCACTGTCTGTGATAACATAATGTGGTTTGAAGGGTGCTCTACAGATGAAAGTTCTTCTTCATAATCTTTTCAACAGCACAGTCTTCGCAATGGCAAGGAAATATCATTGAACCGAGATGATCGCGGTATCTGTGGAGGGAGTGGAATTTTGCAGATGGTCGCGGTATCTGTGGAGGGAGTGGAATTTTGCAGTTGGCTTACTTGGAGAATGGACTGAATGGCTTCCTTCTGCTCTGTACCAGTTTTGTGATTCAGAAATAATTAATTATCTTACTTCAAATTGCTGCTGCTTCAAATACTTAGCGTCATAGAGATGTACAGCACGGAAACAGACCCTTCGATCAAACCTGTCCATGCCGACCAGGTATCCCAACCCAATCTAGTCCCACCTGCCAGCATCCGGCCCATATCCCTCCAAACCTTTCCTATTCATATATCCATCCAAATGCCTCTTAAATGTTGCAGCTGTACCAGCCTCCACCACTTCCTCTGGCAGCTCATTCCATACACGTACCACCCTCTGTGTGAAAAAGTTGCCCCTTAGGACTCTTTTATATTTTTCCCCTCTCACCCTAAACCTATGCCCTCTAGTTCTGGACTCCCTGATCCCAGGGAAAAGACTTTGTCTATTTATCCTATCCATGACCCTCATAATGTTGTAAACTTCTATAAGGTCACCCCTCAGCCTCCGACGCTCCAGGGAAAACAGCCCCGGCCTGTTCAGCCTCTCCCTGTAACTCAGATCCTCCAACCCTGGCAACATCCTTGTAAATCTTTTCTGAACCCTTTCAAGTTTCACAACATCTTTCCGATAGGAAGGAGACCAGAATTGCACGCAATATTCCAACAGAGGCCTAACAATGTCCTGTACAGCCGCAACATGACCTTCCAACTCCTGTACTCAATACTCTGACCAATAAAGGAAAGCATACCAAACAGCTTCTTCACTATCCTATCTACCTGCGACTCCACTTTCAGGGAGCTATGAACCTGCACTCCAAGGTCTCTTTGTTCAGCAACACTCCCTAGGACCTTACCATTAAGTGTATAAGTCCTGCTAAGATTTGCTTTCCCAAAATGCAGCACCTCGCGTTTATCCGAGTTAAACTCCATCTGCCACTTCTCAGCCCATTGGCCCATCTGGTCCAGATCCTGTTGTAATCTGAGGTAACCCTCTTCGCTGTCCACTACACCTCCAATTTTGGTGTCATCTGCAAACTTACTAACTGTACCTCTTATGCTCGCATCCAAATCATTTATGTAAATGATAAAAAGTAGAGGGCCCAGCACCGATCCTTGGGGCACTCCACTGGTCACAGGTGTCCAGTCTGAAAAACAACCCTCCACCACCACCCTCTGTCTTCTACCTTTGAGCCAGTTATGTATCCAAATGGCTAGTTCTCCCTGTCTTCTGTCAGATCTAACCTTGCTAATCAGTCTCCCATTTTTACTATTGCTTTAAATACTTGCTGCTGTTTCGAGTTGCCGTGAATGAGATATTGATACCTGCTGAATTATGTGCCTTTAAAAGTGGCAGCCCCATCTGTTGAGATTCTGCAGTTTTGTGTGATCAGTGTTTTCACCCCCATTAGTACATCAACGCTGCTAATCCTACACATTGATATATCATTCTTATTCTGTTCTTGTGACTGAGGGATTAATAAGGGATTTAGAGAGATTAATAAGGGGATTCTGTATCGGGGGATTAATAAGGGGATACAGGACAATTAATAAGGGGCTACATGGGGATTAATAAGTGGATACAGGTGACTAATAAGGGGGATTAATATGAGGATGGGGGATTAATAAGGGGATTCTGTTTCGGGGGATTAATAAGGGATTCTGTATCGGGGGATTAATAAGGGGATTCTGTTTCGGGGAATTAATAAGGGGATACAAGGAGATTAATAAGGGGATGGGAAGATTAATAAGGGATTCTGTATCGGGGGGATTAATAAGGGGATACTAGGAGGTTAATAAGGGGGTGGGAGGATTAATAAGGGATTCTGTATCGGGGGATTAATAAGGGGGAATCAGGAAATGAAAGGGGCAAATAGGGTATGGTAAAGATGTCCAAATGAACTTGATAACACCGCTGATGATGTATAGTTGATGATGATGATGTTCCCACAGTAATAGTGTTGAAGTATGGATAAGCAGTACGGTCTCAGTAATGTCACGAGGTTAGTCATCCAGGCCACTGGGCTAATGGGGATATGAGTTCAGATTCTGCTATGTCAAATGTGCAATTTGAATTCAATAAACTATCTGGAATGTTGAAATGACTGATGTTTAAAGCACAGAATGTGACTGGGAGTATTGCGGGACAATGTCACTGTGCTGCCCCTTTAAGAGATGTTAACTGAAAGAATTAGGGTTTGGAATCTCAGTGAGTCAGTACTTAATGCTGATGTAAACAGGACACCATAAGTGATTATCATATCATGTTTTAAAATTATTTCACAGGATGTGACTGTCACTGGCTGGTCCAGTATTCATTGCCGTCTCTTGTTTCCCCTTGAGAAGGTGGGGATGAGCTTCCTTCTTGAACCGCTGCAGTCCATGTGCTGTGGGTAGACCCACAATGCCGTGAGGGAGGGAATTCCAGGATTCTGACCCAGTGAGAATGAAGGAATATATTTCCAAGTCAGGATGGTGAGTGGCTCGGAGGGGAACTTGCAGGGGGTGGTGTTCCCATGTTACTGCTTCCTTTGTCTTTCTAGATGGTAAAGGTCACAGGTTCAGAAGGTTGGGGGAGGCAATAGTCCAGTGGAATTATCACTGAACTGTTAACACAGCTGACTCAGGTAATGTACCAGGGACCTTGAATCCTACCACAGCTGATGGTGGAATTTGAATTAAATTTTAAAAGAAATCTGTAATTAAGAGTCTAATGATGACCATGAAACCATTGTCAATTGTCAGGGAAATCCCATCTCCTTCCCTAAGGCGCATTACCTGGTCCTTACCTGGTCTGGCCTCCATGTGACAGGAAACCCACAGCCATATCATTGACTTTTTTTTTTAGATATTTTTATTGAAAATTTTAACATGTTTTAACAAGTTTACAAAAGAAAACTTAAAAAAAAAGACCCAAGTATAAACATTGATATACAGTTAAATCTTAAATAAATAATAACCAAAATTTGTCAAACAAGAAAACAGAAATACCAAGAGAAAAAAAAGACAAAACTCAACTAACTACTCATCTAACTTTCAACTAACCAGAGTGTATCATTAAAATTCTTAATTATTCAAGGAAAAATAATCCAACGGATAACACATACATTGAGCAGTGATATACATACTCGGAATGTGTTAACATCAGATCACAACAAAACCCGTATTTATCCAAAACATCCCGAGCATAGAGCATATAAAATTCACAAAAATAAAAGCTCTTTAATACATTCAGATCAATATAATAAAAAAAACTATTTCTAAATGGTAAAAAAAAAGTATAAAATGTATTTAAATGGAGATCTTCCCCCTTATTCCCACGGGGCATCACTTCCTTTCCAAAAAACCCATCATAACCTCTCCCAACCAGTGCCCCACCCTTGACCCAGGCACCCTACAATAGGGTAAAGAAAATTCAAGTATACTACTGAACTAGAACTAACAGTGAGTACCCTATCCCCCACCTCCGCCCCCACCCACCCACACCAACACCTGGATATATTTGGTAATGTTAATCCCATATATGAACTTATATGACTATAAAATTACAGTCTCAGCAAATAATAATTAAATATATTAATACAAAATAACAGGGGAAAACAACCCTGCTCCCAAGGACAAAGATAAAATAAGATAAGGTAGCCACCTTCCCCCCATCTACATTAACTAGACCTCCTGGCCTATATATATATATATAAAAGTGGAAAGGAAATCGCTAAGTAAAGGATGAATAAATAAACCCTTCTTCCCCCCCCCCCGGAGATAATATTAAACAGTAAAATAATGAAAAAAAAAGGGGGGTTAAACCAGGGTGGGGGTAGGGCAAAACAACATCAATGAACTCTTATAATTTGTCTAAGAGAGTCCAAAAGTTCCTTGGCCTTCTCTGGTGACCCGAAGTTAAACACGGACTCTTCATGGCTGAAGCATAGTATAGCTGGGTAGCGCAAGGAGTATTGAATGTTTAAGTTCCTTAAACGCTTCTTCGCTTCATCAAACGTCTTCCTCTTTCGGACCAAAGCTGAGGAAAAGTCCTGAAAAAACATAATCTTGGATCCTTTATAAGTCATGGCTTGTGGATCTTTCCCAAGATTTCTCGAGGCTTCCAAGAGCGTCTGCCTCTCCTTATAGCTCTGCAGCCAGAACAGGACCGGGTGGGGGCCCTGGTTCGAGCCAGGCCTGCATATTGCAATCCCGGTAAGCCCATTCCACCCTTACCTGGCCTGATCCAGCCTCCAGATTTAACAGCTGTGGAAGCCTCTGTTCAAGGAATGCTATAGGTTGGCCTCCTTCTTCCTGTTCGGGAAGGCCCTGCAAACGAATATTTTTTCGACGACCTAGGTTTTCGAGGTCGTCAATGTGATTCTCTAAGGTCCGGACTCGCTATTCGAGAGTCCGGACCCGATCCACGGCCAATTCTGCAAAGGCCTCGGAGGTCGCGGCCTTTAGCTCCGCCCCTCCGACTCGGCGATCGATTTCTTTAATGTTTCGGTCGTGCTTTTGCAGCGCGGCCGAGAGTGAATTCCATCGACTTCGGGACTCTTCAATGAAAGCGTCGATCTTCGCATCGAGGTTGGAGATTATTTCCGCGAGGCTTGCCACTGTAGGTAAGTCCCCCGGGGCGGCTGTAGACGCCTCTGCTGCAGCTGGGGAGTGGGGGAGGGGCTCCTGCCTGCTGAGAACTGCGGGCTCCTTTCCCCCTAGTCATTTTACAGGAGACTGAACTGTTTAAATTTAGTACTAAACCACTAATTACATTAAGTAAAAACTATTTTTAATTGATTTGGTGAGTGTGGTGGAGGCGGGTGGCCCACTTTGCCTAGGTCTTGGGAAGAGCACTATAGACTCAGACTTGCTGAGTCACCGCCATCTTGGATCTCCGTCGTTGACTCTTAACCCTCTGGGCAATAAATGATGGCCTAGCCATCGATGGCCTGAGTCTATAAGTGAACAATAAAGAGGTGCAGTCTAAGGAGCCTTGGTGAACTATTGCAGTGCAGCTTCTAGGTGGTACGCACTGCTGTTACTGAGCGTCAGTGGTGCAGGGAGTGGATGTGCATCTAAACCTGGAGCTACATCACACCATGGAGTCGACTTGCTGCTAGCATTGTCAGGAACTATAGGGCCTGCTGAGTTCTATTGCATAGGGGAGAACCACTACCTGGTCTAAATAGAAGGGGCTCCTATCTGGAACAAGAAGCAGCTAATTGCCTATTAACAACTCGTGCCAGGTTACAGTGAGATGATAGACAGGATTACATAGACTTTGAGGAGAACCTGGTTGTCCAGTCTCAGTCTCTCAAGGCGTGAAACTCCTCTGTCCTTAAGTCCATAACTGCATCATCATGGTGGGTGGTGTTTTAGGGGAGTCTTTAGTGTTAACCCTATCAAATCCTTTTAGACCCTTATACAACCCTTAGTCATGACACATGCAACCTGAACAACCCAAAACCCTCTCTGACACACATTAAATGTCTGCAGAACAATGATTTATTGCACTGTACTCTACAACATCTACAAAACAGACCAAGCTGCAAACAGTCCTGTGATCCACAATGTATACTCATAGAATCCCTACAGTGTGGAAACAGGCTATTTGGCCAACTAGTCCACACCAGCCCCCAACCCTATAACACTGCATTCCCCAAGGCTAACCCATCTAGCCTACACATCCCTGGACTCTATGGGCAACTTCCCATGGCCAATTTACCTAACCTGCACATTGTTGGATTGTGGGAGGAATCCCACACAGACACAGGGAGAATGTGCAAACTCCACACAGTCACCCGAGGGTGGAATCGAAGCTGGGTCCCTGGTGCTGTGAGGCAGCAGCACTAACCACTGAGCCACCGTGCTGCCACATAAAGCTCTCTTGTACATACCATATCAGTCACAACTCTCATCTTTAACCATTGTCAGGAAAGCTCCAACCTTGTAAGAAACAGATTACTGCCAAAGTTGAAAGAACATTCCTATCAGGACGAACCATTGCTAGGGAGCTCAGTGGTTAGCACAACCGCCTCACAGCATCAGGGACCCGGGTTTGATTCCACCCTCGGGTGACTGTCTGTATGAAGTTTGCACATTCTCCCCGTGTCTGTGTGGGTTTCCTCCCACAGTCCAAAGATATGCAGGTTAGGGTAGATTGGCCATGGGAAATTGTCCAAAACGTTCAGGGATGTGCAGGCAAGGTGGGTTAGCCTTAGGAAATGTGGGGCTATACGGTATGAGTGTGAGGCTGGGTGAGATGCTGTTCGGAGTGTCGGTGTGGACTTGATGGGCCGAATGGCCTGCTTCCACACTGTAGGGATTCGATGATTATTTTGAAATTATTTTTTTTAACTGTGTTGTATTAAGATGACTTGTGTTCTGCTGTAATTAGCCCAGATTTGCTGAGGAAGTGACAGTGTGGATAAATAAGAATCTCTTTTCCGTTGCCACAATTTGATGGAAGACTTGTTGTTTTAACATGGGTCTTAGAAGAAAACGGAACCATTACTGGTGTGAATTTACCTCGGAAAGGTGTTTTATCGAATGCTTATGCCAGCTCCCTTAGATGAGAAACTGGCGGATGATGGTATATTGAAAATCTGATAGGTGTTTGTCACAGTTAGGGTTATGTGCAAACATGAGCATTACATTTCTCAGCCACCTATTGCCTGGGTGAACATTAAGCTAATAAGCTACAAGACAGAAGCATGCTTCCCATAGTGTGTCAAGCTTCAAGTGTTCTTCAAGTGATGAAGTACATGTTCTGAGACAAAACAGAAAGTGCTAGAGAAACTCAGCAGGTCTGGCAGCATCTATGGAGAGAGAAACAGAGTTAACATTTTGAGTCCAGTGACTCTTCTTCAGAATAAGTGTGAGATCTTTCTACCCTTAGCTCATATGCTGAGTGTAGGAAGGTTGAAGAAGGGCTTATGCCCGAAACGTCGATTCTCCTGCTCCTTGGATGCTGCCTGACCTGCTGCGCTTTTCCAGCCACACATTTTTCAGCTCTGATCTCCAGCATCTGCAGTCCTCACTTTCTCACTGTAGGAAGCTAGACAATGTGATGATACAATGATTATCATAGACTCTGTACAGTGTGGAGGCAGGCCATTCATGTCCACATTGACCTTCCGAAGGACATCCCACCCAGTCCCAACCCTATAACACTGCATTCCCCAAGGTGAACTCACCTAGCCTGCATAATCCTGGACACTACGGGTAATTTAGCATGGTCAATTCACCCTAACCTGCCCATTCTTGACAGTGGGAGCAAACCAGAGCATCTGGATGAACCCACACGGACACAGGGAGAATGTGCAAATGCCACACAGACAATCACTCAAGGTTGGAATCAAACCCAGGTCCCTGGCGCTGTGAGGCAGCAGTGCTAACCACTGAGCCACTGTGTCACCCAGCTGCACATGTCTTCAAGATAACGGTCATGTTGGGGATTGTAATCCCTTTTCCATTAGGTTGCATGAAGATCCACAAATCACGCTATGTGTATGTGACATTTGGCACAATCATTGATTTGATGCTATCTACTGCACGCTCTGCTAGCGAGTGGATAGTGGGAAGATGACAATTCAGGTTTCTCCCCATGTAATACGTATTTCTTGAAAATGGTTTGAAGTTGCGTGCTGTCAGGCACTGCCAGATCTCGGAGACTGGGTAAACTGAAAATAGAGCTCGTGTTGTCAATGGTGGTTGCATGCTTGTGTTGCTACATTGTCCCACAATGGGACATTTACAGAAGCAGACTACAAGAAGGCTGTATTCTCCTCTGTGCACTGCAGGTGGGTCTGATGTTACTTCTGTCCAAGATGTGGACGGACCGTTTTGTGGATGTAGAGGTTTCCTTCACATCTGGGGTCAATACTTCTGGCATTCCTCGCACACATTATCCTGGATCCTCCCAGCCCAGCACCCAGGTCATTATGCTCATTGTTTTCTGTATTCAGTCCCCCCCCCCCCCCCATCCCGTGTCCCTGGTGTAATATGGATATGAGATCCTGGTGGAATGCTTCCTGTATTGTGACTTGTTTAGCATCATTGAATGCCCAATCCACGATGACATTTCTGTTATTGATAGTTCCAGCATTAAAGGGCTGTACTGTCTTCACTAAGGACAACACAAATAACCTTCTGGAAATGCTCAGGGACAGAGGGTCAGACATGAAGGAGGAGCTGAAGGAAATCCCTACTAGTCAGGAAATGGTATTGGGGAAATTGATGGAATTAAAATCCAATAAATCCCCAGGCCTGATGCTCTGTATTCCAACCGACTTAAGGAAGTGGCCCTGGAAATAGTGGACACCTTGGTGATCATTTTCTAGCATTCTGTAATCTAGAAGACTTCTGCTGGACTGGAGGGTAGTTAATGTAACCCCACTACTTACAAAATGTGGGAGAGAGAAAATGAGGAATTATAGGTCAGCTAGCCTGACATCAGTGTTGGCAAAAATGCTGGAGTCAGTTATTAAGGATGTTATAACTGAGCATTTGAAAACAGTGACAGAATTTGTGCAGGAGTACCTTCGAGTCTGCACCACCATTCAATATGATCGTGGCTGATCATCCTCAATCAGTATCCTGTTCCTGCCTTATCTCCATAACCCTTGATTCCACTATCTTTGAGAGCTCTATCCAACTCTTTCTTAAATGAATCCAGAGACTGGGCCTCCACTGCCCTCTGGGACAGAGCATTCCACACAGCCACCACTCTCTGGGTGAAGAAGTTTCTCCTCATCTCTGTCCTAAATGGTCTACCCCGTATTTTTAAGCTGTGTCCTCTGGTTCGGCACTCACCCATCAGCGGTAACATGTTTCCTGCCTCCAGAGTGTCCAATCCTTTAATAATCTTATATGTCTCAATCAGATCCCCTCTCAGTCTTCTAAACGCAAGGGTATACAAGCCCAGTCGCTCCAATCTTTCAGCGTAAGATAGTCCTGCCGTTCCAGGAATTGGCCTCATGAACTTACGCTGCACTCCCTCAATAGCCAGAATGTCTTTCCTCAAATTTGGAGCCCAGAACTGCACACAATATTCCAGGTGCGGTCTCACCAGGGCCCTGTACAGCTGCAGAAGAACCTCTTTGCTTCTATACCCAATCCCTCTTGCTATGAAGGCCAGCATGCTATTAGCCTTCTTCACTACCTGCTGTACCTGCATGCTTACCTTCATTGACTGGTGTACAAGAACACCCAGATCTCTTTGTGTTGCCCCTTTACCTAACTTGACTCCATTTAGGTAGTAATCTGCTTTCCTGTTCCTGCAATTTATCCACATTAAACTGCATCTGCCATGCATCTGTTAATACCATCTTCTATATCATTAACATATATTGTAAAAAGCTGCGGTCCCAGCACTGATCCCTGTGGTACCCCACTGGTCACTGCCTGCTATTCCGAAATGGAGCCGTTTATCACTACTCTTTGTTTCCTATCAGCCAACCAATTTTCAATCCAAGTCAGTACTTTGCACCCAATACCATGCGCCTAATTTTGCTCACTAACCTCCCATGTGGGACTTTATCAAAGGCTTTCTGAAAGTCCAGGTACACTACATCCACTGGATCTCCCTCGTCCATCTTCAGAGTTACATCTTCAAAAAAGTCCAGAAGATTAGTCAAGCATGATTTCCCCTTCATAAATCCATGCTGACTCTGACCTATCCTGATGTGTTATAATTTCATCCTTTATAATTGACTCCAGCTCCTTTCCCACCACTGAGGTCAGACTAACTGGTCTATAATTTTCTGCTTTCTCTTTTGCTCCTTTCTTAAAATGTGGTACAACGTTTGTGAGAAGATTTGTAGCTCGGGTGCTCGTTGTTATGGTTCTGATCGCCGAGCTGGGAATTTGTGTTGCAGACGTTTCATCCCCTGTCTAGGTGACATCCTCAGTGCTTGGGAGCCTCCTGTGAAGAGCTTCTGTGATCTTTCCTTTGGCATTTATAGTAGTTTGAATCTGCCACTTCCGGTTGTCAGTTCCAGCTGTTCGTTGCAGTAGTCAGTATATTGGGTCCAGGTTGATGTGCTTATTGATTGAATTTGTGCTTGAGTGCCATGCCTCTAGGAATTCCCTGGCTGTTCTCTGTTTGGCTTGTCCTATAATAGTAGTGTTGTCCCAGTCGAATTCATGTTGCTTGTCATCTGTGTGTGTGGCTACTAGGGATAGCTGGTCGTGTCGTTTCGTGGCTAGTTGGTGTTCATGGATGTGGATCGTTAGCTGTCTTCCTGTTTGTCCTATGTAGTGTCTTGTGCAGTCCTTGCATGGGATTTTGTACACAACATTGGTTTTGCTCATGCTGGGTATCGGGTCCTTCGTCCTGGTGAGTTGTTGTCTGAGTGTGGCTGTTGGTTTGTGTGCTGTTATGTGTCCCAGTGGTCGCAGTAGTCTGGCTGTCAGTTCGGAAATGTTTTTGATGTATGGTAGTGTGGCTAGTCCTTTGGGTTGCGGCATGTCCTCGTTCCGTTGTCTTTCCCTTCGGCATCTGTTGATGAAATTGCGCGGGTATCCGTTTTTGGCGAATACATTGTATAGGTGTTCCTCTTCCTCTTTTTGCAGTTCTGGTGTGCTGCAGTGTGTTGTGGCCCTTTTGAACAGTGTCTTGATGCAACTTCTTTTGTGTGTTGGGGTGGTTGCTTTCATAGTTCAGGACTTGGTCTGTGTGTGTGGCTTTCCTGTATACCTTTGTGGCGAATTCTCCGTTCGGTGTTCTCTGTACCATCATGTCTAGGAATGGGAGTTGGTTGTCATTTTCTTCCTCTCTCGTGAATCGGATTCCTGTGAGTGTGGTGTTCCGGTGTGTGTTCTCTACTTCCGTGTTTTTAATGATTACAAAGGTGTCATCAACGTATCTGACCCAGAGTTTGGGTTGAATTTGCGGTAAGACTGCTTGTTCTAACCTTTGCATTACCGCTTCTGCTATGAGTCCAGAGATGGGTGAGCCCATGGATGTGCCGTTGACTTGTTCATATATTTGGTTGTTGAATGTGACGTGTGTTGTGAGGCACAGGTCCAGTAGTTTGAGAATGCCGTCTTTGTTGATAGGTTCAACGTCCTGTTGTCTGTTCTGTATGTCCAGCAGGTTGGCTATTGTTTCTCTGGCTAGGGTTTTGTCGATAGAGGTGAACAGTGCCGTTACATCGAATGAGACCATGGTTTCTTCCTTGTCTATGTGTATATTTCTGATGATGTCCAAGAATTCCTGTGTTGATTGTATAGAGTGTCTGGATCCGCTGATCAGGTGTTTCAGTTTCTGCTGTAGGTCTTTAGCCAGTTTGTGTGATGGTGTCCCTGGTAGTGATACTATGGGTCTGAGTGGGATGTCTGGTTTGTGCACTTTAGGTAGTCCATAGAATCTGGGGGTGGTGTTGCTTTCAGGTTTCATTCTCTGTAGGTCAAACCTGGTTATCTGTCCGTATTTTTGTAGGTTCCTCAGTGTGTTGTTAATCCTATTGGTGAGCTGTGGGGTGGGGTCAAACTCCCTCTTTCGGTAGGTGTTGGTATCTGCAAGTAGTTGTTGTGCTTTCTGGCTGTAGTCTGCTTTGTCCAGGATGACCGTCATTCTGCCTTTGTCTGCTGGTAGTATGATTATGTCCTTATCGTTTCTTAGTGCTTTTAGTGCTTCCCTCTCCTTGGTGTTGAGGTTGTGTGTTTGTCTTTTCCTTGTTATCAGGGGTACAATACTTTGTCTCACTGATTGTTGTATCTCTTCTGTCAGTCCATTGTTCCTGAGTGTGTATTTTAGTGCTGCTAGGAAGTCTGCTGTCTTGGCGTCCCTGTGGTTGTAGTTGAGTCCCTTGGCCAGTATTGTTCTTTCCGTGTCTGTGAGCTGTCTGTGGGAGAGGTTTTTAACCCAGGTGTGTGTTGTGGTGTCCTCTCTGTTGTGTGTTAGTTTGGCCATTTTTTCTTTTAGTGCCGTTTTTTTGCGGTGTGTGGTCCTGTTCTGTCCTATGGTGACGGCCTGTTCTATGGTCCAGGTCCATTCCTGATTGGTGGTTTTTGAAATTAACGATTTTTGGTGCGCAATTTCATGTCTGTATCTGTGAAGTCTGTTGTGCGCGTCTGTGATCATTACCTGGATCATCCTGAATCCGTTCTGTCTGGCTGTGTCCCTGGCTTGTGGGTTGTTGACTGGCGGTCTGTATCTGGCACATGGTGGAAGGATTCGATTCTTTCGGCATTCATGCAGGAACCAGAGTTGTTCGTATGTGGCGCTTAGGCGGTTGGCACAGGATTCCCATTTCCTGGCTTGTGTTAGCGTCTCTCGCCCGTAGGTGTTCAAAGTTTGTGAGAAGATTTGTAGCTCAGGTGCTCGTTGTTGTGGTTCAGTGGGACAACACTAGCCACCCTCCAATCTGCAGGAACTGATCCTGAATCTATCAAACTCTGGAAAATAATCACCAATGCATCCACGATATCTCGAGCCACCTCCTGCAGTACCCTGGGATGTAGACCATCAGGCCCCAGGGACTTATCAACCTTCAGACCTAACAGTCTCTCCAACACCAATTCCTGGCAAATATAAATTCCCTTCAGTTCAGGTCCTTCAGCCACTGTTACCTCAGGGAGATTGCTTGTGTCTTCCCCAGTGAACACAGACCTGAAGTACCAATTCAACTCTTCTGCCATTTCTTTGTTCCCTGTAATATATTCCCCTGTTTCTGTCTTCAGGGGCCCAATTTTAGTCGTAACCATTTTTTTGCCTTTCACATACCTAAAAAAGCTTTTACTATCCTCCTTTATATTTTTGGCCAGTTTACCTTCGTACCTCATTTTTTCTCTGCGTATTTCCTTCTTAGTAATCCTCTGTTGCTCTTTAAAAGCTTCCTAGTCCTCAGTTTTCCCACTTATCTTTGCTATATTATACTTTTTCTCTTTTAACTTTATATGTTTCTTAACTTCTCTCGTCAGCCACGGCCACCCATGCCTCCTCCTAGGATCTTTCTTCCTTTTTGGAATGAACTGATCCTGCATCTTCTGCATTATACACAGAAATATCTGCCATTGTTCCTCCACTGTCATCCCTGCTAAGGTATTGCACCATTGAACTTTGGCCAGCTCCTCCCTCATAGCTCCATAGTTCCCTTTATTCAACAGAAATATTGTCACTTCCAATTGTACCCTCTCCCTCTCAAATTGCAGATTGAAGCTTATTGTATTATGGTCACTACTTCCCAATGGCTCCTTCACTTCGAGGTCCCTGACCAATTCTGGTTCGTTACACAATACCAGATCCAGAATTGCCTTCTCCCTGGTCAGCTCCAGCACCAGCTGCTCTAAGAATCCATCTCGGAGGCACTCCACAAAGTCTCTTTCTTGAGGTCCAATACCATCCTGATTCTCCCAGTCTACCTGCATGTTGAAATCCCCCATAACAACTGTAGTAACATCTTTGCGACAGGCCAAATTCAGCTCCTGATTCAACTTACATCCGACTTCCAGACTACTGTTTGGGGGCCTGTAGATAACTCCCAAGAGGGTCTTTCTACCCTTAGAATTTCTCAGCTCTATCCATACTGACTCTACATCCCCTGATTTTAGGTCCCCCCCCGCAAGGGACTGAATATCATCCCTTACCAACCCGTCAGTCTGTCCTTACGATAGCGCATGTAGCCTTGAATATTCATTTCTCAGGCCCTGTCCACTTGAAGCCACATCTCAGTTATCCCCACAATATCGTATCTGCCAATTTCCAAAAGAGCCTCAAGCTCATCCATCTTATTTCTAATGCTTCGTGCATTCATGTATAGTATTTTTAATTTGTTACTGCCCTCACCCTTCCCATCAACCCCTATTCCACTCAACCTTACAGCATGATCCCTTTCTGAGTTTTCTGCTTCATTGATACAGTTATCTTTCTTGACTTCCCTTGTTCTAACTTTCCCTTCAAATTCCTTCTTAAACTTCCAGTTTGTCCCCTCCCCCCTGCTATTTATCCAGTGCAGTGGATAAGGGTGAATCAGAGGACTTCCAAAAGGTTTTTGACATGGTCCCACATGAGATTAGGAAGCTCTGTTAAAGCTCATGGTATCAGGGTAATACATTGATAAAGATGGAGAGCTGGTTGGCAGACAGGAAGCAGAGAGTTGGAATAAACTGGTCCCTTTCAGAATGGCAGGCAGCAATGAGTGGGGTCCCCACAGGCTTCAGTGCTGGGACCCCAGCTGTTCACAATATACATTAATGATTAGGATGAAGGAATTCAATGCAATATCTCCACATTTACAGATGACACTAAGCTGGATGGCAGTGTGTGCTGGGAGGAGGATGCTAAGAAGCTGCAGGGGTGACTTGGACAGATTGGCTGAGAGGGCAAATTCTTGCCAAATGTAACATAAAATGAATAAATGTGAGGTTATCCATCTCGTTGGGAAGATGCCAGTGTTGTAATTGTACTGGCACGGCTTGTATAGAGGCACAGGGGAGGTGATGACATTGAACAATGACACAAGATGAGTAATTCCAAAACCCAAGCCAATGCCCCGGGGGACGTTGGTTCAAATTGCAACACAGCAAATGATGAAATTGGAATTGAATGAAAATCTGGAGTTAAAACAACGCTGGCCTGAAGGTCGCCTTATAGCCATTAGGCGAAAGTGAGGACTGCAGATGCTGAAGATTCAAGGAAAGAGCGTGAAAGATTTTCTGGCTCCTCAGATGCTGCCTGACCCGCTGTGCTTTTCCAGCAGCCCGCAATTTACCTTATAGCCATTGTCAATTGTAGGAAACTCCCATCTGGTGCACTCATACCCTTTAGGGAAAGAATCTGTCATCCTTACCTGGTCTGGCCTTCATGTGACTCCAGACCCACAGCAATGTGGTTGACCCTTAAGTGCCCTCAGGGCAATTAGGGATGGGCAGTAAATGCTGGTCCAGCCAGTGATGCCCTCATCCCATGAATGAAAAAAACACTAGTTCTGGAGCACAAGTCTTCAGTCCAGATGCTAGGAAGATATCAGTTCCAATAGCCTTTGTGGAATCTAATGCCATCAGCCATTTCTGACGTCATAGTTTGGGACACTGAGGCAATACATCACCTGCCAATTAATATAACAAAGGATTGTGGATGCTGGAAATTTGAAATAAAGAACAGAAATTGTTGGAGAAACTCAACAGGTCTGACAGCACCTGTAGAGAGAAAGCAGAGTTAACATTTCGAGTCCAGTAATCTTATGGGTTTTCTGAAGACAGGTCGTTGGACTCCAAACATTAACTTTGCTTCTCTCCACAAGTGTCGCCTGACCTGCTGAGTTTCTCTAGAATGTTCTGTTTTCATCATCGACCACTCTTTGATTCGGGTCAAGCAGGGCTTGAATTCAGAGCCAATCATTTCTACCCTTCTCTCTGATCCCCCTTCATGTTTTGAGGGCATGTTGTGGTTGTCAAAGGCGCTACACAAACCCAACTCTTTCTAATGTATTGCACTCCGCAGGATGAGATACAATAGGAACAGTGAGCATTTAAAAAGTATAAAAGGTGACGTATTTAAAAGGGGGTAGATGAATTTTGGAAATCTCAGGGATTTGACGGCGATGAGGAACTGACACAAGACAGAAGTTGAGGCTTGGGACATATCAGCCATGACCTTGTAGAGTGATGGAGCATGCTTGAGGGGCTGAATGGCCTACTCCTGCTCCTATTTCTTCAGTTCTTATGTTCTAACTGGGGACAGGGCCGTAACAATAGCACCATCAACCATTCAACCCCTCCAGCATATTCTGTAATTATAACAGATAATAGCTGATCTATACCACAACCCAGATCCCTTAATGTCCCTATCCAACAAAAATCTATTGATCTTGCTGCAAGACATCTGGGTGGATTGTCACATTAACGTGTATGCATTCCTTTTCTCTGGTTTTTAAATTGTGAGCTGTTTTTCTGCCTGAAACCTAAAGGCTCCTCTCAGCTGATACAATAACCTCCTGCCTCCAGCTGAACTTGCGTTTCACACTTTTGCAAGACCCATGAGGGTATTGACTTATTAGCTCAAGCACGTAGGAGTTAAAAACTAATGAATGGAAAGCTTCCTTTATTTCAACTTAACTTACTCTATCAACTTTGTGTTTTTAATTATTAGTCTCCAATCAAAATATAAATATTTCATGTTCCTGAGTTGCATTTGTTCTAACTGAATCCATTAGAAACAGAAAGTCTGGTTATGTTAAGGTGGCACTGAACTAGTGGAAGGCCAGAACTTCAGATCAAAATGTCATAGTTGGGCAGGAAATTACATAGAATAGCACAGAACATTCAGGACAGAGATAGACCATTCGGCCCAATGAGTTTATGCTGGTATTTGCCTTCTTCTTGTACCTCTTCTGTTTCCCTTCTTCCCAGATGATCACCATGACTCCTTTGATCCCTTTTGCCCTTATTTGTCTATGTTACTTCTGCTTCTATGCATCCAATCTATTTATAGCACCCCTGCAGCGCAGAAAGAGGCTACTCTGCCCATCATGTCTGCACGCACCCTTTAGAGAGCATCCTACCCAGACCCAGCCCCAGCACCCTACCTTATCCCTGTAACCCTGTATTTCCCATGGCTAACCCACCCAACCTGCACATCTCTCAACACCACAGGGCAACTTAGCATGGCCAATCCACCCTAACCTACACATCATTTGGACTGTGGGAGGAAACGGGAGCACCTGGAGGAAACCCACACAGCCACAGGGAGAATGTACAAACTTCACCTGGACAGTTAGCTGAGGGTGGAATCGAACCCAGGTCCCTGGTGCTAACCACTGAGCCACCCTAAGAGTTGTAACATTAACCTAGCATTTTTAAAAAAATTGCAGCATCCTTTTCTGTAATTGAAGTCATATTGAACCATCTGCCATGGTGGGATTTGAAACCATGTTCTCAGAATGTTAGCCTGGGATTCATGAGATTATTAGTCCACTGGTGCAGCACGGTGGCTCAGTGGTTAGCACTGCTGCCTCACAGCACCAGAGACCCGGGTTCGATTCCACCCTCGGGCAACTCTCTGTGTGGAGTTTGCACATTCTCCCCGTGTCTGCGTGGGTTTCCTCCGGGTGCTCCGGTTTCCTCCCACAATCCAAAGATGTGCAGGTCAGGTGATTAGCCACGCTAAATTGCCCATAGTGTTAGGTGCATTAGTCAGGGGTAAACAGGAGTCTGGGTGGAATCTCTCTTCAGAGGATCAGTGTGGACTTGTTGGGCTAAAGGGCCTGTTTCTATACTGTAGGGAATCTGAGACACTGCCATTACTACAGAGAGACCTTTGTCCCTCCCTGCCTTAGGGAGTTCAACATTCTCATTGTTCAAGAGCTCAGCCCTTGGGTTCATTGATGAATATCTCCCTTTGATGGCCCCTATTTTAAGTTGGACCACTGCTTGCCTTGGTGTATTGGGTAGTGTCCATGCCTCTGAGTTGAAAGCTCCTGGATTAAGTTGCACTCCAGGACTTAGATTATAGGGTAGAAAAGCAGAATAGGCCATTTGGCCCATTGAGTTTGCTCTGCCCCTTGATCATGGCTGATATCTTTGCTAGTCAAGGAATGTTTTCAATCTGGGGCCTGACTGATTATTCATTTACAAAACCAAGCACACGATGATGGCAGGCAGCAAGGGAGGGCGAGGTTTCTGGTCAGCCAAGGGGTGGAAGGAATTCTGGGCCTCCATCATCCTTATCCATAACTCTAGCCTGCAACAGGCACATCACCATAGTAACCCAGACTCCCTGAGTCAATTGGAAAAGACCAGCCCCACCCTGCAGCTACTCCATTGCCTGGAGGATCACCAGAAAAATGGCACCTCCCAATCTTCTGCACACTCTAACATCACTGTTTGGGAATGGGCAACTCCCTCCCGCCATATCCTCGTAGTATTGTCAAATCCATGTGGCTCGGTATCACAGGACACTACGTCACACTCTAATTTAAGCAGGATACTTTTAGGTTTTACAGTGTGGGCACTGTTCAGTATTTCTGCAGTAAACAGAGATATAACCATACGGCATCAAACGTTTCAACTATCAGTTATACCATGGAGCTATTCTGAGGTGACACCAGTTTTTAACGTGTGTAATGGTTTTATTTACAGCTTTTAATCATGTCAACTCTTTGCTTCAAGTCCAGCTTCCAGCTGTTTTTCCAACATTGTTACTTTTAGCTGAGCCCAGAGCCAGGCTTCAGCAATCAAACTTCGAGAGTATCAATAGGAAGTAGACTGACATCATCAAATACAGAACAGCTGAATATTACAACAAAAATCAGGTATTGTTCAAACAAAATCAAAGAGAGAATTCATCGCTGTCATAATTATCTCTCTCTTTAATGATGCCGTGTTTTCTATACTTAAGCTGTAGCTACTTCTATGAACACAAGGACTCAGGTTTTGTGCATTTGTCAATTTCATTTGATTTAATTTGTTTATTGTCATGTGTGAAAAGTGCTGTATAGTTTCACCGCTTACAGCCCCACCATGTCTCCAGCTGCCTTAACCCGCTTTAATCCTCGCCACGTTTCCCTCTTTCGAGAACACATTCCTTCAAACTTACTTCTGTAACTAAGACTGTCCTGTCATCTCCTGATCTGACTGGTCATCAGGTCTTGATCAATAATGCTCCTGAGAAGTCCCTTGGGTGCTAAGCAAATGCAAATGGCAGTTGCTGGCCTCCATCCTGCCAGTAGGACTGACATATTCGCATTTTCACCAAACTTAAACTGGTTTTCAAAAGTTTTCATTTATCTTGAAGTCCAGATGGTGCTTTGCAATCGAAAAATCAAATAGATTCATTTCCATTCCTGAAAAAGCAGCTTGTTGTCTGATGTGAGAGGAATTGATGTGATTACCCCTCACCATCCCATTCATCACGGAAACATCCTGTTCCAGTATGAGTCACCCCAACCAGCTGACTGCAACTTGCTTTACTCTCTCATTCTCTGCATCTGCACTCACACACCAACTGGCAACATTTCTCACCTGTTTCAGGTCTGACGAGAAGTCATTGACCTGAAACGTCAGCTTTGCTTCTGCATCTGCACAGAAACGGCTGAACATTCCCAGCAATTTGTCGTTCTTAATTGCCAAAAATCTGCAATATTTTCCTTTTCAGGTCAATCTCTAGCTTTGAAAGTTGCAGATGGCCAGGAACTGTGTCAGATCCTCACCTCTCCCTCAGCATGGATTCTGGGACCAGGGTGCAAGGAGCAAGACACAGCAGAAAATTTTAAAATGCTTCAAGTGCATAAAGAAATAATGAATCATAACTAATTGCTCTGTAAGAACTCACTGCAACAAAGCCCAAACAATTATTTACTCACGGCACGTATTAAATACAAGACTGCTGACTGCCAAAAGTGATGCATCTTCACAGCTTGTGACAAGACTGGAGACCACATTCTTTCCTGTAATCTTGTGTGTGAAAGATTTGACAGCAGGTTCCAGTGTTTAGGATGGATTAGTGTGCATAATATCTGAATGCTGTTGCTATCTGCTCTTAAATCAGCAACAAAACCCATGATACCGACAGGGACAGTGATTGCTGTTCATCGAGATTAATACAAAAAAAAACCTCACATTCCTTGCCAAACAGTTATAATCCTTTAAATACAGACAAATACTTCTGGAAAATGACGCACACTCCATCACCCATGCTCTGTGGGAACTCTTGCAAAGAAAGTTTGTCCAGAATTTGTTGATTCAAAGTCTCATGTTGTTTAAATCAAAGAGCAACTGAGCTGGTATCAAGGCAGAGATACCAGCTGAGAGTACAAATACACTACCTTCGCTTTTTTGCAGAAAGCAAGCGGGTCGGCCTTGTCAACATATAAATAAATCAAAGCTCAGAGATCTAAGAAATAGGATTTCACCCTGAAAGTGCCCAAGCAACCAACTTTGAAAAGCCAACTGCCTGTTCACTAAAACACACCAATTAGACCTGGAAACGTAAAAACATAGAAAATAGAAGCCGGAGTAGGCCATTCAGCGCTTCGAGCCTGCCCCGCCGTGCAATGTGATCATGACTGATTGTCCATCTCAGTTCCATTGCCGTGGTTTCTGAAACCAGAAGGCAATGCCACAATCACCACTGCCCCCAGGGGGTGGAACCTTAGAGCAGCTGCATGTGCTGCTTTGAGGGAACATTACTCGGTCTCCTGTTCTCACTTCCACCCAACACTCTTTGATCCCTTTAGCCTTGAGTACTGTATCTAACTCCTTCTAAAAAAAAAACCTTCAATGTTTTGGCCTCAACTGCTTTGAGTGACACAGAATTCCACAGGCTCCCCACTCTCTGGGTGATGACATTTCTCCCCATCTCAGTCCAAAATGGCCGACCCTGTATCCTGAGACTGTGACCCCCCTGGTTCTGAACTCCCTAGTCATTGGGAATATACTTCCTGCATTTATTTTGTAGTCCTTACTTAGTCCTTAACCTTTAGTTAGAATTTTATAGGTTTCTATGATATTTGCCCTCTATTCTTCTAAACCCCACGGAATATAGTTGTAACGGATCCAGTCTCTCTCTTCACTCCTCAGTCCTGCCCTGTCTGGTAATTCTTTGCTGTATTCCCTCCATAGCCAGAACATCCCTATTTCAGTGTCATACACTTTCTGTGAAGCTAGTTCCAACCATTGATCTTATTATTCTCTAATCCTCGGAATAAATCAAAGTGAGATGTCTCATCAGCTGAGGGTGATTCAAACCAACCACAAGAATTTCAACTTCCAACTCAGTATAGCTACATCAACAAAGGAAAATGGAAGAAATATTTTTCTGCTCAGCTTAATTCATCATTCAAGTTCAATTTAATGTTATTCATTTCTGTTTCTATTTTCCTTCAATGGAATTGTAGGGTGGCACGGTGGTTAGCACTGCTGCCTCACAGCACCAGACACCTGGGTTCGATTCCCGCCTCAGGCAACTGTCTGTGTGGAGTTTGTGCACTCTCCTCCTGTCTGCGTGGGTTTCCTCCCACAGTCCAAAAATGTGCAGGTTGGGTGAATTGGCCATGCTAAATTGCCCGTAGTGTTAGGGGAATGGGTCTGGGTGGGTTGCTCTTCGGAGGGTCGGTGTGGATTTGTTGGGCCAAAGGGCCTGTTTCCACACTGTAGGGAATCTAGTCTAAACTTTTATTGAATAAAATCAAAAACACAAGTGTACTGTTTGGAAATCCATCTCAAACATGTTTGCAGATGAGACTTCAGACATTTTGCACAGATTTTAATTTAAAGGTTGAATATGCAAAGAGAGTCTGGGGTGATGTTTCGAGCCACAGACAGAATGGTTTTATGGGACTATAATGACTTGGTTGTAAATAAATTGCATGTGTGGGAGAGTGCGAGTGTGTGTGGGAATGTGTCGATTTTTGCGAAACAGCATATTCAAAACGTAGAGTCGGAACTGGAGAAATAATAAAAATAGATCCACAAATCATCAATAATGTCCAGGAAATAAAACGTGTCTTGAACAATATCATACCTGAGCTTGAGCCCCTTTCTGTTTTATTTCAACAATTTGATTCAATCTTACACTCATCTATGGCTGAAAGTAGACATATTTTGTTAAGTTTTTTTGTTTTGTATTTAACAGGGCAAGATGAAAAGCCCTGACCAGATGTTTTTCTTTATTTCAGCAGTTCCCAAGTTCTGGATTACCAAATGATTGCTTCTATTGTTTATGGGTCATATCCATCAATAAAAAGTAATACATGAGCAGGCACATACAGTTCAGTCCTTCAAGTCTGTTTTGCCGGTCAATAAGCTCATCGCTTAACCTCTGCATTAACTCCACGTTCCTGCTCAGTCCCCATGTCCCCATGGCCCAAATATCGATCTATCTCAACCTGAAATCTACTCAATGATGTGTCATCCACAGCCCACTACAGGATTCCAAAGGTTCTCAAACCCTCTGGGTGAAGAGATATCTCTTCATCTCAGACCAAGTCAGAAGTCAGACGACACCAGGTTATTGTCCAATGGATTTGTTTGAAATCAGGTGACGAAGGAGCACCTGCCAAAAGCATGTGATTTCAAATAAACCTGTTGGCCTAGAATCTGGTGTTGTGTGACTTTGTCCACCTCCACATTATCTCATACTGGAATGGCAAGCAACTTACTCTGGGTATCCCCTAGCTCTCCAGCCAGGGGAAACAATCCTGCAGTGTCTATCTTGTCAAACTCTCTCTGAATTTCAATGAAATCACCTGTTGTCCTTCTAAACCCCAGAACGTCTAGGCTACTGGGCAAACAATCTATGAAGCTTATTGTCCCATGGAAATTCTCCTCTGTTAAAGACACAGCCCTGTCAATGAAGAATTACCCAAGTGCTACATGGCTGAAGTCACACTTCCTAAATATTACATACGTCATTCCCCCTTTGCAAATAAAAGCTAATGTGTCTTCATCATTCATGATTTGTGGATGAGAACACCAAAGTCCTCTTTGACTGTGCCTCACTTCTTAAAAATATTCTGTTTCTCCATTTTTCTGACCAAAGTGGATCATTTCGCATTTCCCTCTGCATTTGATTAGCACCCATTCAGCTGGAATATTTTGTGTTCTTGATGTACAGACCAAGCTGCTGATCAGCACTTCCATTGAATATGGGCAAGGTCCTGCCTTTAAAATCTCACTCTGATTTTGATTTTCTCTCCGTGGGTAGTGCCTTAATCTTCTCTTTTTCCTTTCTCTATTCTGTATTATGATCAATGTTTCCTTGCAGCTTGCCAGCCATTTCTTCCACTGTATTGTACTGAATCTGTTCAAGTTGGACAAGTAAGTGACAGGAGAAAGTGAGGTCTGCAGATGCTGGAGATCAGAGCTGGAAATGTGTTGCTGGAAAAGCGCAGCAGGTCAGGCAGCATCCAGGGAACAGGAGAATCGACGTTTCGGGCATAAGCCCTTCTTCCTGAAGAAGGGCTTATGCCCGAAACGTCGATTCTCCTGTTCCCTGGATGCTGCCTGACCTGCTGCGCTTTTCCAGCAACACATTTCCAGCAAGTAAGTGACAGACTGATTTGCATATAAAGTCTTGCGAGGTGAGGTTCTTTGGCAGGGAGAGTGAGGAGGGGAATCTCCAGCAGCCATCCAGCTGGTGAGACAATGGTTTATCTCTTGACTCTCAACCTTGTGTTCCTCAAACTTGGAGTGCCCTGTCCAGGATGTGAACCCATGTAAATGTTGTATTACATGTTTACTGCCTCCGCCCCCGGCCTCCCTATTTGGGTCCAAAGAATGCACCAAACTGCATTTGGTTGCAGGCATTGTGGCATGAAGACAGAATTGGGCATCAACTAGGAGGAAGTGGGGACTGCAGATGCTGGAGATCAGAGTCTAGATCAGAGTGGTGCTGGAAAAGCACAACAGGTCAGGCAGCATCTGAGGAGCAGGAAAATCGATGTTTCAGGCAAAAGCCATTCCTGATGAAGGGCTTTTGCCCGAAACGTCGATTTTCCTGCTCCTTGGATGCCGACTGACCTGCTGTGCTTTTCCAGCACCACTCTGATCTAGAATTGGGCATTGGTCCACCTTTATCATGCCTGATCTTGTGTCAGGGTTTATTCCTTGAGACTTTGTCTCTGAGGAGGCACCCACAGGACAGTTGAGCTTTCCCCCCACCCCCCTGGCTTGGGAGTCTGGTACCTGTATGTGGCTGGGAACCAAATCTCCTGCGAGTGCCTCTCCAGCCTTAGCCTGGGCTCACGAGGGGCCCAGTCGCCGTGTGCCACGATGTGAAGGTACGGCAGGGGGGCTTGGCAATGGAGCGATTGGCATGTCTGACCCTCTTCCTTGGATTGCTGCTGACCAGCGGTGCAGGCTGACGTTGAGAACCAGAATTAACATTGAGCAGGTGACATACTGTAAAGAAAAGATCATGAGCAATGAGCCAGTTATAGCTTATTCACAGGGGGGACAGAACCAAAAAGGTGAGACGTGATGTCAATATGCACGGAACCTTCGACCCCACACTGTGAACATTTCTGACCTTCATTTTATTAAAGAGGGTATAGAGCTGGTAGATATAAATATCTTGTCCCTGCCACTCCCTTCTCCTGAGGTCCCCAGCATCACAAATGCGTCTTCTGCACAATTCAATTCACTCCATTTGATATCAAGAAACAATTGCAGACACTGGATACTGCAAATGCTACAGACCCTGACAACATTCCAGCAATAGTACTGAAGAGTTAAGCTCCAGAATTAGAATTTGTACAGTGTGGAAACAGGCCCTTCAGCCCAACAGGTCCACACTGTACCTCTGAAGAGTATCCCACCCAGACTCATTACCCTACATTTCCCCTGACTAATGCACCTAATCTACACATCCCCAAAACACTACAGGCAATTTAGCATGGCCAATTCACCATAACCTGCACATCTTTAGACTGTGGGAGGAAACCGGAGCACCCGAAGGAAACCCACGCAGACACGGGGAGAATGTGCAAACTCCACACAGACAGTCACCCGAGGCTGGAATCAAACCTGGGACCCTGGTGCTATGAGGCACCTTTTAGGGCCAAACACTGACATCTTTTAAATATTCACGGGAATCGAGCCTTGTTAGCTGGGCTATCATGTATTACCCATCCCTCATTAACTTTGAGAGGGTGGTGATTTGCTGAAGCTTGATTGGTTTAGGGAGACCCACAATGCAATTAAAGAGGGAGTTCAGGATTTTGATCAGACTCTATAAACAAGGGCAAATCCATCCCGGCTAATTACCGCCCCATCAGTCTACTCTCGATCATCAGGAAAGTGATGGAAGGGGTCAGTGACAGAGCTATCAAGCAGCACCTGCTCAGCAATAACCTGCTCAGTGACGCCCAGTTTGGGTTCCCCCATGGCCACTCAGCTCCTGACCTTATTACAGCCTTAGTTCAAACATCTCTGAAAGTTGCCACCCAGGTAAATAGTGCAGTGAGGAAGGCATATGGCGTACTGGCTTTTATTGGTAGAGGAATTGAGTTCCGGAGTCCTGAGGTCATGATGCAGTTGTATAAGACTCTGGTGCGGCCGCATCTGGAATATTGTGTGCAGTTTTGGTCGCCATACTATAGGAAGGATGTGGAGGCACTGGAACGGGTGCAGAGGAGGTTTACCAGGATGTTGCCTGGTATGGAAGGAAGATCGTATGAGGAAAGATTGAGACACTTGGGGCTGTTTTCATTAGAGAAAAGAAGGTTTAGGGGTGACTTGATTGAGGTGTACAAGATGATTAGGGGGTTAGATAGGGTTGACAGTGTGAACCTTTTCCTGCGTATGGAGTCGGGTATTACAAGGGGGCATAGCTTTAAATTAAGGGGGGGTAGATATAGGACTGAAGTTAGGGGTAGGTTCTTCACTCAGCGGGTCGTGAGTTCATGGAATGCCCTGCCAGTAGCAGTGGTGGACTCTCCCTCTTTATGGGCATTTAAGCGGGCATTGGATAGGTATATGGAGGATAGTGGGTTAGTATAGGTTAGGTGGGCTTGGATCGGCGCAACATCGAGGGCCAAAGGGCCTGTACTGCGCTGTATTCTTCTATGTTCTATGTTCTATCTATGGACAATCAAGCCATAGAGTCATACATCACAGAAACAGGGCTTTTGGGTCACCACGTCCATGATAACCAACAAACACCAAATTATGCCGGTCACATTTATCTGCCATTGGTCTATAGCTTACTGTGTGCTGGCATTATAAGGAGTCATTCAGGTGCTTTTTAAAAGTTGCAGAGGTACCTGCCTCCACTACCCTGGTGAGGGAACTCAGAGTGACAGCGCTTGGCATCAAGGCCGTATTTGACCGAGTGTGGCATCAAGGAGCCCTAGTAAAACTGGAATCAAATGCAGTCAGGGAAAACATTCTCTGCTGGTTAGAGTCTTATCTGGCACAAAAAAATATGGTTGTGTTGGCGGTCAGTCATCTCAGCTCTAGGATATCTCTGCCTGACTCCCTCAGGGTAGGGTCCTAGGCCCAACCATCTTCAGTTGCTTCATCAATGACCTTCCCTCCACCATATACTCAGAAGTGGGGATGTTCACCAATGATTGCACAATGTTCAGCACCATTCGCAACTCCTCAGATACTGAAGCAGTCCGTGTCAAAATGCAGCAATATTAAAATCTTGTCCCTCAGTGTTGGTGACTATGAAATCATCATCAATTGTTGATTTATTAGTGCCCTTCAGGGAAGGAAATCTGCTTTTCTTACCTGGTCAGCCCTACATGTGACTCCAGATCCACAGCGATGTGGTTGCCCCTTACCACCTGAATGGCCCCATCAAGCCACTCAGTCTAAGGACAGGCAGCGAATCCTGGCTCAGCCAGTGACACCCACCTCCCAGGAAAGAACCGAGCTTGGGTAGAAGTCGCCTGCCTGTTTGTTTGCATCTGTACATCTCCAAGACTCTATGACTAATTGCCATGACCTCTTACCACTGCAATATTCAGACATCCACCACAGGGAACATCAGCTATCTCCATTACTGAGAGTTGACTTCACTTTCAGGTTAATTAATTGAATTGAAATTCTATCAGATGCCGTACACAGATTTGAACCCACATCCTCGGAGCATTGGCTTGGGTTTCTGGATTGCTAGCCCCGTGACATTGCCACTCAGCCAATCATCTACAAAGGAGCATGAGAACAAGAGTAGGCCATTCAGCCCATTGAACTTGTTCTGCCATTCAATTAGGTCATGGCTTTACCTCACTTGATGTCCTCTGGATAAGTGACTTTAACAAAATGGTATGGAAAGAATTTACTGCGTGGCGACTCGACATTTCAGAACGGCAGAAAAGAAAGTGAAAAGAAAGAGATTACGTCTAACAGACAGAACAGGAACTCTTGATCAATGAAATGGCAGTAATAAACATTATTACGAGAGGAGAGGAGGGAGGTAAATCTGTGTTGCTGCTGGAAAAGAAAATTCCTAATGAAGTTGTTGTATTCCTTAATGTTGGAGGCCTACCAAAGAGATCCCATGACAGCTACTGGCCCAGTGGCCTGGTTCCACACTATAAGGTGTGCCGAGAGCTGAAGATTGTCCCTCGTGACATCCAGCCAGTGCCCCTCTGTCCCGATAGGAATCTGTCTAATGGCAGATAAAATAATTCCTCCGGTAGACGGAGTGTGGGTGAAGCACTTTGGCAGGTTTCTGCTGAACAGATTAGTTTTGATTTCTGCCATATTGAGACGTCTATTTCCTCCCTCTCACTAATTTGAAAACTGTGTCCCTTTTCCAGCCAACTCAGCAGAACATTTCCTCCTGGGATCCTGATTAATTTTACTGCCCTTTGCAATATCACTTTCTGAGTGTGCCAATTAGTTTAATTTACTGCCAGAAAACATTAAGGAATACAACAACTTGATCAGGAATTTTCTTTTCCAGCAGCAACACAGATTTACCTCCCTCCTCTCCTCTCGTAATAATGTTTATTACTGCCATTTCATTGATCAAGAGTTCCTGTTCTGTCTGTTAGACGTAATCTCTTTCTTTTCACTTTCTTTTCTGCCGTTCTGAAATGTTGAGTCGCCACGCAGTAAATTCTTTCCATACCATATTGTTAAAGTCACTTATCCAGAGGACATCAAGTGAGGTAAAGCCATGACCTAATTGAATGGCAGAACAAGTTCAATGGGCTGAATGGCCTACTCTTGTTCTCATGCTCCTTTGTAGATGATTGGCTGAGTGGCAATGTCACGGGGCTAGCAATCCAGAAACCCAAGCCAATGCTGCGAGGATGTGGGTTCAAATCTGTGTACGGCATCTGATAGAATTTCAATTCAATTAATTAACCTGAAAGTGAAGTCAAATCTCAGTAATGGAGATAGCTGATGTTCCCTGTGGTGGATGTCTGAATATTGCAGTGGTAAGAGGTCATGGCAATTAGTCATAGAGATTGGAGATGTACAGCACGGAAACAGACCCTTCGGTCCAACTCGTCCATGCCGGCCTGATATCCTAACCCAAACTAGTCCCACCTGCCAGCACCCGGCTCATATCCCTCCAAACCGTTCCTATTCATATACCCATCCAAATGCCTTTTAAATGTTGTAATTGTACCAGCCTCCACCACTTCCTCTGGCAGCACATTCCACACACGTACCACAATTTGTGTGAAAAAGTTGCCCCTTAGATCTCTTTTATAGCTTTCCCCCTCTCACCCTAAACCTATGCCGTCTAGTTCTGGACTTCCCCACCCCAGGGAAAAGACTTTGTCTATTTATCCTATCCATGCCCCTTATGATTTTATAAACCTCTATAAGGTCACCCCTCGGCCTCCGATGCTCCAGGGAAAACAGCCCCAGCCCAGTCAACCTCTTGATACATGTGTGAGCTGCACAGGTTAGAGTGAATGCTGATGACAGCTCTCTTTAATTCCATTTTTTGCAACAACCCGTCTGATTCACTCATCCCCCTGTGGGGAAGGAAATCTACAGACTTCCTCAGTCTGTGTGACTCCAGACCCACAGCAATGTGGCTGACTCTTAAAAAAACCTTCTGAGATTAAGAAGCAAGCCACTCAGGGCAAGGGCAGGCAATTCAGGATGTGCAACAAATGCTGGTCTTCGCTATGAGGGGAAGTGAGAGGGACAGCCATTAACATCAAGGCTGCATTCAACCGAGTGTGGGATCAAGGAGCCCGAGCAAAACTGGAATCAATGGGTATCAGGGGACAAACCGTCTACTGGTTAGAGTCATACCTGGCACAGAGGAAGGTGGTTGTAGTTGTTGGAGGTCAGTCACCTCAGCTCCAGGACATCTCTGCAGGAGTTCCTCAGGGAAATGTCCTAGGCCCAACCATCTTCAGCTGCTTCATCAATGACTATCATAAAGTCAAGTGGGGCTGTTCGCTAATGACTGCACAATATTCAACATCATTTACGATTCCTCAGATACTGAAGCAGTCCGTATCCAAATGCAATGAGATCTGGACAATATCCAGGCTTGGGCTGGGAAGTGGCAAGTAACATTTGTGCCACACAAATGCCAGGATATGACCATCTCCAACATGAGACAATCCAATCATTGCCCCTTAACATCCAATGGTGCTACCATCTCTGAATCCTCCACTATCAACATCCTTGATCAGAAAGTCAACTGGATCCAGTAAATAAATACAGTGACTTTCAGAGCAGGTCGGAGGCTTGGAATCCTGCAGCCAGCAGCTCACCTCCTGCCTCCCCAAAGCCTGTCCACTATCTACACGGCACAAGTCAGGAGTGTGATGGAATACTCCCCACTTGCCCTGGATGGGTGCACCTCCAACACTCAAGAACCCCGACACCATCTAGGACAAAGCAGCCCATTGGCACCACATACACAAACACCCCCTCCCTCCACCCCTGACACTCAGTAACAGCAGTATGTGCCATCTACAAGATGAACTGCAGAAATTCACCAAAGATCCTCAGACAGCACCTTCCAAACCCACAACCACTTCCAACTAGAAGGACAAGGACAGCAGATACTTGGGAACACCACCCCCTGCATGTTCCCCTCCAAACCACTTCCCATCCTGACTTGGAAATATATCGTCGTTCCTGAAGTGTTGCTGGGTCAGAATCCTGGAATTCCCTCCCTCAGGGCATTGTGGGTCTACCTACAGCACATGGACTGCAGCGGGTCAAGAAGGCAGCTCAACCCCACCTTCTCAAGGGGCAACTAGGGACGGGCAATAAATGCTGGGCCCAGTCAGTGACGCCCATATTCCATGGATGAATAAAGAAAATTACCCACAACTCGTAAAAGAGGAAAGGAAAACAAAATCTTTCTAAACCCCAGCTTAAACCCATTAATCACCTGAGGCCATTTCATGCTGAAAATCTTCGACATTCCATCCACTGCCTACACTCTGGGGAAGGGGCTCCCGTGTAGTTTGTGTCCTGGTCCTATTGTTGCTCAAAGGTTTAATTGTTCTGTTTCTCATTACATGACTGCTTTCTATGGCTGTTCAACGTACTTGATTAATTCAGCCTGGGTGCAGACTCAGGGAGAAATATAAGCAAAGCTGCAGGAAGATCTAGAAACCAAAACTGAAGCATGGAGTAGACATCTTATAGCTCTGTGAATGACACCTGTCATACACATAGGGACTCATGTGTCCAACACACATCACATTGTCTCCACGGACTGCCCAATCCACACCTTGCAATAATCTCCAGAGTACCCCAGAACTCTCTTCCTGGTTCCTTCCTCCTCACATGTGGAGAGACTGGAGAACCTGGAATTATTCTCCTTACAGGGTCAAGGCGATCTTAACAGAAATCATGAGGAGTTTTTGCAGAGTAAATTAAGAGAAAGTCCCACTGACAAGAAGCATCTCTAACTGATGCAGACGGATGTAATAACAAATAAAAGAATCGAGGATTAATTTTACATTCTGTGAGTTACAACTTTGAACGAGCTGTCAGAAAGGGCAGTGGAAGGACATTCAATAGGAACCATTAAACAGGAATTGGAAACATATTTAAAGTGGAAAGAGAGTACAGAGTTATGGGGAAAGGGCAGGCAGGTGGGTTTAATTGGATAGCTCTTTCAAAGAGCTAGCAGAGCCATGATGGGCAGACTGGCTTTCTTCCGCACTGTAAGATTCACTGGCTATGTGTGTTATCCATCATTTCAGACCATTCTGGTGAATCCTGTTGGTTTGTACAGCTCTGACCATCCTTCTACCTCACTCCGATCCCTGCAACACAAACATTTTCCCTGCACCTGGACTGTTTCCACTTGAGTGAGGAGACCAGAATTAGGGAGCATTGCTATAACATAATCACTAATAAATCCTCTTGGGAACTGAGTGAACCCAGCTTATCCTGAATCAAGTTAGAAAGTAAATTTTGCTGCCTCAGGGAATGATTGATACAAAGGGCAGAGAGAGATTTGAGGAGAATTCACATAAACATGAGGGAGACAGGGATAGGAGGATATGGTGGGAGCAGGCTCATATAGAACATACTAACTAGGGCAGACCATTGGAAGAATGGTATTAAACACTGTAAATAAATGCTACGCTTTTGAAATTACTTCTACCATCTTTTCAAGCAGAACATTCTAGATCATGGGGGAGGCAGTGGCGTAGTGGCAATGTCCCTGAATAACTAATAATCCACAATGCCAAGCTAATGTTCGAAGGACATGGGTTTGAATTTTGCCATGGCAGATGATGAAAATTTGAACTTAATTAAAAAACAACTGTGCCTCATAGTGACCACAGTCAATTGTAATAAAAACCCCATCAGGTTTACCACTGTCCATTCTGGAAGGAAATCTCTCGCCTTTCCCTGGTCTGGCCTACATGTGACTCCAGACCCACAGCGATGTGATTGATACTGAGCTGCTATCTCAGTTAAGGATGAGCAATTAATGCATCTCATGAAGAAGCAAAAATGAAAGCGCTTCCAGAATTTTCCATTAAAAATAAGTTTCTTGTTGATATGAAACTGCACGTGGTCAGCCTTTTCATCAAGTTCTCAGTGCAAGAAAATGTAACCGTCTTCACTCTGTTGTAACCATCTTGATAAGCTGCCAATTCAATACTTATGTGTCCCTTTGATGGACCTGAACCTTGCGCTGTGCTCATCCAACAGAGAAATAGCTTCCTAATGAAACATAAGCCGTTATGCATCGTTGCCCTGATCAGTTCACTTGTAGGGAATAAAGAGTGTGAGTGAGCACTCAGAACAAAACCATAAGCCCTCATGATATAGGAGCCAATTGGGCCATCAAATCTACACTGCAATGCCATCATGGCAGGTATGTTTCTTAACCCATCCTCCACCCTTCTCCCTGTAACCCTTGATCCCCCTAGCAATCAAAAACAGATCTATGTGTGTCTTAAAGACACTCAATGACATGGCCTCCCCAGCCCTCTGCAGCAACACCTTTCACAGAGTCACCACCCTCTGGCTGAGAGCTGTAACAGAGGCTCGGGATTGCAGGTTGAAGATAAAGAATCACTTGAACAATTTGAGAAAAAATAAATCGACGGATGTGTTTTGACCTTGTTCCTGTCATGAGTGACGTGGCTGTTTGTCAGCTGTTCCACCCGAGAGATTGCACCCAAGAATGAGAATGGAGGAAAGGGATGTAAGCTGAAAGAGAGAGGGTATATGTGACCGAGGGAAATGGCACTGACGTACAGCAGTGCTGAATTAGAGGTTGGAGCAGCTTATCAAGACTCTGGTAGAAAATCCAAAAGTAAGTGTTGGAGGCTTACAGAACGCAGACTTCTCCTTACCCATCTCCTCGTCCCTCTACTCCTCTCTTTACCCTTCCTTCCTTCACCTTGTCCCTCTCTCCATCCCAAATGCTGCAATTTGTTTGATATTTTCTATGTAGTGGTAATGTCTTTGCTCTGCCCAAGTTGTTCACTTTTATTTTGAGTAATTAAGTTGTTCCCAAAGGCTTCAAGCCAGCAGGGAGTGGGCCATGCTATCCTTTGATGCCAGATAAATCAATCAACTGAACAACTCTGAAAATTACAGGAAAAATCAGCTCCATTCTGTTGATGGCTCAGATTTCGGTGGAAAATGTAATGGAAAATCCACAGGGGGGAGCCGATTTCTAATGGAAGGTTGGTGGAAACTTAAAAAGGATTAACAGTAAAGTGTTAGGAGGGTGCAGGATCAGATTGGATTGACATGTGAGCAATGTCATGGAGACTGTTCTCTATGGTCACACCATCTGCTGTATCTTTTGCCAGTGGTGTTAGAAAAAGCTGACCTCTGGGTCCAAAGGCTGTGGGTTCGAATCCCACCCCAGGGAATTGAACACAAAGTCCCAGTGTTAGCACGGGGAGGAGAGGGGCTCCCCGCGACATGTTATTGTGTTTCAGGTCCTGCTTTCTCTAAATAATGCCCTCATCTTCTGTTTAACATTGTTTGAATGATCACCTGTACAGATAGTTCTTCTGTAACGTGATGGTTGTGTTCTTGCGTGACCTCGCATTATAGAAAAATCGCACTTTAGAAACAGCGCTTAATGTGTTAGTGATGTAATGATGTTACAGCCAGTGTGTGTGACTGTGAGAGTGTGAGAGAATGTGAGTGTGTGTGAGAGAGTGTGAGTGTGTGACTGTGAGTGTGTGTGTCAGCGAGAGAGTGTGAGTATGTGTGTGAGGATCTATGTGTGTGTGTGAGAGAGTATGTGAGAGAGTGTGAGTGTATGTGACTGTGTGTGTCTGAGAGTGCGTGTGTGTGAGAATGTGTGTAACTGTGAGTGTGCGAGAGTGTGTGTATGTGTCAAAGTGCAGTGAAGGGGCCTGAGGGTAGTGGAGACCTCAGGTTGGAGAGAGATAACCCCTCTGCAGATCTACTTACGGATGGGGATACATTGTGTGATAACCTTGCAGTCCCTGCCAATGGGGAGCATGGCTCCAATATTCCCGTGGCTGTCTAGCAGGACACTGCCATCATGGACTGAGACAGGGGCAGCACAGCCCCAACGTGGAGCCTTAACTAGACTAACAGATTAACTAGACTAACAGTCTCCTGGGGAATCAGATTGTGAAGTTAACTCGGTGCTGAGTCTGCTATCCCCCTGTCCCCTAGCCCAGAGCTCCCACCTGTTTACTGGGTAAGAAAAGCCCATTGTGCACCAATTTATAAAACTCAGGATCTGGTGTGTGAGTGTTTTTAACAACCTGCTCATCTTCCCAAGACTTGTGTTTGTTAATCCCCTTGGTCTCTCCACTCCTGCCTCCCCTTTAAAATGGTTGCATTTAGTCTTGTAACATTTAAGTCTTTTTTAATATTATTATTTACAGTTTTCTGTTCCAATATAATAAACCGAAACATGCTTAAGGGGCTGGTTCCAGTCAAGAAGTTTATAAGTGAAAAAAGGCACATCATTATTGTTCATTTAATGCCGTGCAGTAGTCAATAATTTCAAATGAGTGTGTTGATCAAGTGTCCCTTCATTGAGGATGACTGGATGATTCCATGTTGTGTCCCCCACAATGTCTCATGGGTGCTTTGCTACACATCACAATGTCATGTGGAAGTAGACATACAAAGATACACTGGGATGCAGCAAATAGATCCCATCAGCACTCAGTGCTTGGCATGTTTGATCCAGTTTCTGATTATCCACTTTTGCCCGGAACACTTCTGCAAGGATAATCGCAGGCCAAAGTTAGCGTCCTTGGTCATTTCCACTTCCAAACAACGTCCCGTGTCTCTGTTAATAATTGGCCCATTCTGCAAAAGAAGGTCAACATGCATTACCAAATCTCACTCTTTATGAACTGTCCCTGGCATAATTTTCCAATTTTATTTCCATTTTGGAGACAACGAAATCACAAACATATGGTACACAGGCACAGAAACACAGAAAATGGAGACAACTGTAGGCCATTCAGCCCTTTGAATCTGCCCCACCATTTATTATGATCACGGCTCATCAACCAACTCAATGCTCTGTTCCAGCTGTTTCCCATATATCCTTTGACCCCATTAATTCCAAATGCTGTGTACAACTCCTTGAAATGATGCACTGTTTTGGCCTTTGACACCAGGTAAGAGTTCAACAGGTTTATTTGAAATCACAAGCTTTCGGAGCACTGCCCCTTAACCCTTCACCCGACAAAAGGGCAGTGCACTGGTATCCTGTGTTTCTGACATTGTCCATCCTGGCACCTCCACATCACAGTCTGGCCTTGACTGCTTCCTGTGACAGAGAATTCCACCACTTTCTGGGTGAAGACATTTCTCCTCATCTCAGTCCTAAACATGTCCTACCCCATGTCCTTAGACTGTGACCTCTGGTCATTGGAAATATCTTTCCTGCATTTGCCCTGTGTAGTCCTGTTGGCATTTTACAGGTTTTTATCAGATCTCCCCCCACGTGCTTCTGCACTCCAATGAACATAATCCTAATTGATTCAATCCCTCGTCCTCTATCAGCCCTACCAACCCAGTGTGGTAAACCTTCAGTGCACTTCCTCCATCACCACAACATCTTTCCTCAGATATGGAGACTAAAGTGATACAACACAGTCCACATAAGCAGAAACGCCCCTCACAAATATCAGGAACGTTAAAGAGCTAAGGTATAAAAAGTTATAATCTTAGATTACATACAGTATGGAAATAGGCCCTTCGGCCCAACAAGCCCACACTGACCCTCCGAAGAGCAACCCACCCAGACCTATTCCCCTACATTCATCCCTTCACCTAATACGAGGGGCAATTTAGCCTGGCCAATTCACCTGACCTGCACATTTTTTGGACTGTGGGAGGAAACCGGAGCACCCGGAGGAAACCCACACAGACACAGGGAGAATGTGCAAACTCCACACAATCAGTCGCCTGAGGCGGGAATTGAACCCAAGTCTCTGGCGCTGTGAGGCAGCAGTGCTAACCACTGTGCCACCGTGCCGCCCTTTTAAGGCACAATTTTGTCTAGAATCTTAGAATTTGGATGGAGTGTGAATATCAGAGATAAAGGTTATTTCGAAGGCATATATTAGAGGAAGCAAGATTGAGGATGGTGTGACAAATGATAACAGAAGGTGTCGGATGTGCTGCAGGAGGTAGAGGAAGGATAAAGATGGCCAGAGGTGATTTTCTGAAGATGATGGATGCGTCAACAACAGGGAGACTCAAGGTTGTTACAAGGAAACCACCCATCAGATGCTGCATTTTCTCTGTCGCTTTCCTGTAAATTTACAAATCCTGGACAACAAGTAAAGGTTTGCAGCTCAAATTGAGTGCATTTAAATTGTGGATCCTAAAACATAATGCTGTAAATTCCATAGACAATGAAAGAAAGAGGTGTTTGGAAGAGTAAAAAGGATCTCTTAAAAAACTGGCCATTTGATTGGAGCTGAAAAGTGGCAAAGATGCCTTCCAGAGGCAGCGCCGGGGTTGGTGGGGGTGGTTGGGCAAGGGGGGGTGACGGATGTCACTGAGCTGTTGCAGTCAGGCTATGACTTGGTTGTGAGGATGGGACATTGGCATCGCTGGCTGGTTCAGCATTTATTACCCATCCCTAGTTGCCCCTTGAGAAGGTGGGGGTGAGCTGCCTTTTTGAACCGCTGCAGTCCATGTGCTGTGGTTTGACCCACAATGCCCTTAGGGAGGGAATTCCAGGATTCTGACCCAGTGACAGTGAAGGAACAGTGACATATTTCCAAGTCAGGATGGTGAGTGGCTCGGAGGGGATTGTGCAGGGGGTGGTGTTCCCATGTATCTGCTGCCCTTGTCCTTCCAGATGGAAGTGGTTGTGGGTTTGGAAAGTGCTGTCTGAGGATCTTGGTGAGTTTCTGCAGTGCATCTTATAGATAGTGCACACTGCTGTTCCTGAGCGTCGGTGGTGAAGGGAGGGGGTGTTGGTGGATGTGGGGCTAATCAAGCGGGGGCTGCTTTGTCCTGGATGGTGTCGAGCTTCTCGAGTGTTATTGGAGTGTAATAGATGATGAGGGTTTTGTACAATGACAGCTGGTCCTTTGCTGGAGAAAAAACACAAACAGCAGAGGGAGAGGACGTTTATATTCTTCTCTGTGAGGTAAATGTGGATCCCATCAAAGATAGCATATACACAGACAGACAGACACATGTACTTACTGTTTCCAGTGTGAGAAATAAAGACCAAATTATTCCTTGAGGGATCTGTTGGCATTTACAGATACAGAAAGATTTGGATTTATATAGCGCCTTTCGCAACTTCAGGACATTCGAAAGCACTCAGCCAAAATTAAAACATCTGTGATCAATCTGTTCAGAGATGTCATTACACAGCTCTGGAGCAGGTGGGTCTTGAGCCTGGCTCTCCTGGCTCAGAGGTAAGGACACTATCACCAATTAAATCTGCACAATATTGCTACAAAAGCCTTAATATCAAGCTTGATTCCAAACACTAGTTGGTCAAATCTAAGTCCTCTATTGATTCTCAATCCATCTGGGTAAGTATCTGGATAAGCAAACCCTTAACAACCAAGGACTCTTTGGTGAACAGCTCATGTTCATGAATAGTTGCCATTTATTCCATCCTTCCCTCTCCTTCAGATGAAGCAAACAGGACATTACCTGCGTGAAATCCCAGAGTTTCTGGTTTATTCTGGGTACCTCGTCGCATTTCCTGAGAGTTGGGAACTTGATTCTTCTGTCATCCATTAAACATTTGGTGTCGGGTAGGAAATTTGTTGACCCCAGGGGCCCAAGTTGCAGAAGCCCCTCAATGGTGTAACGTACCAGCTGGGGAAATAAAACAAAAACAATCACCCATTGGCTATCCTCAATACTGCTGTCAGCTTGGAACATAAACTATCAGATAAAGATGCAAATTATTAATACGCACTGTGATCACAGTTTGGCGATCCTGAGGGTAATGGCTTTGTGTATGAGCCAGAAGTTGCCCCATTCCAGGGATTTCGACACTGAATCTAGACTGACACTTCCAGGGCAACACTGACAGAGTGCTGCACTGTCAGATGTGCTGACTGTTAGCTGAGACATTATACTGAGGCATCACGTTCTCTCTAGGGTCAATGTCAAGACCCTGTGGGTACCATTTAGACAAACAGAGGTGGTGTTCACTCCAATCTCATCATCAAATTTTCCCATCAACCCAAACTAAAACTAAAACAGATGATTTGGCCATTAACACAGTGGGATCTTGCTGTGTGAAAATTGACTGCTGCATTTCCAACATTACAACAGTGACATCACCTCAAAAAAGCACCTCTGCGACAGGAAACCCAAGGCGGTGAGAGTTGCTATGGAAATGCACGTTCTTTCTTTGTCTCAGTGTTGAGTAGGTGTGCAGGGTTCAAGCCCCACATGAGAGTCTGCGCTGATACTCCTGTGCGGTACTGAGAGTACGCTGCACTGCTGAGAGATCCATTCTTTGGCTGTGAGGTTAATGTGTAAAGGCTGATGAGTCGGGTGATATCCCTGCAGCTGCTGTTTCAACCAAAGGTCACCTCTTTGGTTATTTATCACCAGTCCGGTTTGTGGAGTCAAACTTGTAGCTTTTGCTATTTTCTGATATAACAACAGGAGGCAGTAGCAGAATGGTCATGTCACTGGGCCAGCAATCCAGACCAACATTCTGGGGAAATGGGTTCAAACCCCACCATGGCAGATGGTGAAATTTGAATTAAAAAAAATCCTGGAATAAAAAGCCGACCTAACAGTAACTTGTCAATTATTGTAGCATGCTTCAGTATGGTCGCTTGGTAAAGCTGAATGAGCTCACATGGCTGGTTTGTGATGCTAACAGTGAGGGACTCTCCTTCTCAATCTCTCCCCCTGCCTGAGGCACGGTGACCCTCAGGTCAAACCACCACCAGTCATCTCTCTCTCTCTGTCATTAATGAGACAGTAGGGCTATGATGGCTTTATCATAGAACATAGAACATAGAACATAGAACATAGAAGATTACAGCGCAGTACAGGCCCTTGGGCCCTCGATGTTGCGCCGATCCAAGCCCACCTAAACTACACTAACCCACTATCCTCCATATACCTATCCAATGCCCTCTTAAATGCCCATAAAGAGGGAGAGTCCACCACTGTTACTGGCAGGGCATTCCATGAACTAACGACTCGCTGAGTGAAGAACCTACCCCTAACATCAGTCCTATATCTACCCCCCCTTAATTTAAAGCTATGCCCCCTTGTAATACCCGACTCAATACGCGGGAAAAGGTTCATACTGTCGACCCTATCTAACCCCCTAATCATCTTGTACACCTCAATCAAGTCACCCCTAAACCTTCTTTTCTCTAGTGAAAACAGCCCCAAGTGTCTCAGTCTTTCCTCATACGATTTTCCTTCCATACCAGGCAACATCCTGGTAAACCTCCTCTGCACCCGTTCCAATGCCTCCACATCCTTCCTATAGTATGGCGACCAAAACTGCACACAATATTCCAGATGCGGCCGTACCAGAGTCTTATACAACTGCATCATGACCTCAGGACTCCGGAACTCAATTCCTCTACCAATAAAAGCCAGTACGCCATATGCCTTCCTCACCGCACTATTTACCTGGGTGGCAACTTTCAGAGATCTGTGTACATGGACACCAAGATCCCTCTGCTCATCCACACTACCAAGTATCCGACCATTAGCCCAGTACCCCATCTTTTTGTTATTCTTCCCAAAGTGAATCACCTCGCACTTAGCTACATTGAATTCCATCTGCCACCTTTCTGCCCAGCTCTGCAGCTTCTCTATATCCTGCTGTAACCTGCCACATGCTTCCTCACTGTCAACAACTCCTCCGACTTTCGTGTCATCCGCAAACTTGCTCACCCAACCTTCTAACCCCTCTTCCAGGTCATTTATAAAAATGACAAACAGCAATGGTCCCAAAACAGATCCTTGCGGAACACCGCTAGTGACGGCACTCCATGAAGAAACTTTGCCATCAACTACTACCCTCTGTCTTCTTCCATCCAGCCAATTCCGAATCCAAACCTCCAACTCACCCTCAATGCCATATCTCCGTATTTTCTGCATTATCTTTACTGAAGAAAATCTGCTGTCCTTCTCCACCTACATGTGACTCCAGTCGCACAGTAATATGGTTGATTCCTAACTGTCCTCTGGGCAATTAATACTGATGAGTGAGACCCATACCCAATCAACAAAATAAAAGGAGATTCCTTGAAACTATTACACCAATTAGATTGTAGTTTAATATTATCTTCCTGCTTTTGTTCATTAATTTTTAATATTCTTGTTTACCGTTGAAACCCACACAGGTTTTTTTTGGGATGAGAGAGTTCCAGATATTCATTTCTCTCTGCGTGAGGAAGGACTTGCTGATATCACCCAGGAGTCGAATCACACAATCATACAGTGTGGAATAGAAGAGGCCTTTCAGCCCATTCAGTCTGTACCTAGATACCTTTGTACCTAAGATGGCATTGTAAGAGGTGACTTGTAAATTTTTCACTACACTTATTTGAGTACATGTGGCAATAAAGCTAATTCAATTCAATCCAAAACTATCCTAAATCTACATCAGTCCCACTTTCCTGCACTAGACCCATATCCATCAAGTGTTCATCCAAGTAATTTTTAACGGTTGTGAGGCTTTCCCTCCTCAACTACCCTCCCAGGCAGAGTATTCCAGTTCCCCCGCACCTTCTGGATGAATTTAGTTTTCCTCAAATCCCCTCTAAACCTCCTGCCTTTCACGTTAAACATGTGTTCCCTTGTTATCAAGCCAGGGGGCCAGGGAATAGCTAACTTCCTATTCACCCTGCACTTGTCCCTCATAAACTTATAGATCTCCATCACATCCAGTCTCAAACTTCTCTGCTCCATAGGAAGCAACCTGAGCTTATCCAGCCTCTCTCTATCGCTGAAATGCTCCATCCCAAGCAACATTCTCATTCAAATTTGAAGTTTTTCTCCCCTCTTATTCTGGACCTCCCCCAACAATATCAAATCCCTGTGTCATCTTAAACATTTTAATTAGATAATGGTCAGTAGACCTCAGAGTAATTCGCTGTCTGAAACACTTTAAGATATACAAAATGATAAAGTGGTTAAATAAATGCAGTCGTTAGTATTGTAAAAGACATCAGTCATCTTGGAGTTGTCATTTTTGAACACTCTCAGACTAACGCAGTCATCTTTGAGAGAAGCGATTCCCAGTAATTACTTTCACTTCAGTAAAATGTCAGCACTCTTAATGAATGCTGGATGTCAAGGACAGGGTGAAGTCAGCTTAGTAATGTCCTTAGACACTTCCAGGGATAAATACAGGAGGCAGTCAATTGCCCTGAACTGAGGAAATGTTCAAAATATGAGAGTAAAGCTGCAAAAGGACAGATGCCTCTGAAGCAGCAAGTGCAGTGAGTGATATGATGAAGGATGGGGAAGTATTATTTACTAACTCCATGTTGAAGTGATTGGCTACTATGCAGTTTGCTTTACTGACTAGATATAAACTTACTCACCCTTGCTCCAGCCGTCCTCCAACACCTCCCTCCTTCCATCTATCCCATATTCCACCTTGCCTTTTCTCCTTATTGCCCCACTCTACCAACCCCCTGCCTTCCCAAACCTGGCTTCCACAAAATGCATTTTCCTTTCACTCCCTCCTCTTTCCCTCTTTGGAGGCTTTCCAATGGAATTGTGGCCAGTCAAACTTGGATAATCCTGAAAATTGAGTTGTCGGCCATTGCTATTGGCAGGAAAAGAAACCCAGTGGAAGGAAAAGCCTGCGATAAAGTGAAGCTCTGGATTGCTAACTCCAGATCAGCTGACCCCATGCATGCTTGTCACGTGACTGCACCAACCAATCAGAATAGAGCAAGGCCGCCTTAGTGATGTCTCAGGGATTAATGAAGACTAAGAGGCATGAAGACTGAGACTGATATGTTCAAGATTCCTCAGGACTTGACAGAGTCGATGTGGAATGGTTGATTCCCCTTATGGGGGAGTCTAGGACCAGAGGACATCTTCTCAGAATAATGCATCACACATTTAAGACAGAGATGAGAAGGAATTTCTTCTGTCCGAGAGGAGTGAGTCTGTGGAATTCTTTATCACAGAGGGCTGTCGAGGCTGGGTCATTAGTGTATTCGAGGCTGAGATCTTTAATCAGGAATGGAAGGAAGGGTTATGGGTAGAGGGAAGGAAAATGGAGTCAGGAATTACCAGATCAATAATTCAATATTCAAAATCCTAAACTCAAAAATACATAATATTAAAATGTATATGATCACTCACCCTACATCACATTCCCCATCCTTTCCCTTCTGCTTCACTCCTTCTTCCCACCTTCCTTCACCCTCTATCCTTAATCATCCACTTCTTTCCTGTCCTCATCCGTTTTTCCAATAGCCTTCCCTCATCCCTCCAAACTTCCATCTCCCGCTCAGGTATGTTCTCGGATCCAGTTCAATGCTTCCTCAGCTAGTCCATGTGGTGCAATGATTGTTCCTTGTTGAATCAATAGCACAGTGTGTGACTGCTGGAACCAAAATACCTGCAGTGTGAGTTACTGTCGGCACATTTAAACAGGGAGTGTTGTGCACGAACAAGTTGTTCAACAGGGATTTCAATAACGGAATGAACAGAAGTTGCCCGAGAAGAACAACACAAACTTTTTAAAACATTCTCATTAATTTTCTCTCATAGCAATATTCAGGAAATTCTTATGCAGTACCTTCAGATGCTCAAAACCAGAACCCCCCCCCCCCATCCCTCAACTTGTTTGTTGGATGAGGGTGTCACTGTTTAGGCCAGCATTTTTTGCCATCCCTAAGTAAGAGTCAACCCCATTGCTGTGGCTCTGGAGTCACATGTTGGCTCCATGTCCCTTCAGGACATTAGTGACCCTGATGACAATCAGTGTCTTAATTTCAAAAATCACACAACACCAGGTTATAGTCCAACAGGTTTAATTGGAAGCACACTAGCTTTCGGAGCGACGCTCCTTCATCAGGTGATTGTGTCACTCCGAAAGCTAGTGTGCTTCCAATTAAACCTGTTGGACTATAACCTGGTGTTGTGTGATTTTTAACTTTGTCCATCCCAGCCCAACACCGACATCTCCGAATCATATTTTAATTTCAGATTTTTAATTGAGTTGTAATTCCCCTATCTGTCGTGGCAGGATTTGAACCAGAACATTACCTGCGTCCCTGAATTGGTAGTCTGGCACTAATACTACAAGGCCATTGCCTTCCCTTTTCAAAGCCTGTGTCTGGTGTCACAGAGTCACGCAGATCTACAGCCCAGAAAAAGGCCCTTCAGCCCATCGCATCTATACTGATCAATAACAATCACCTAGCTATTCTAATCACGGCATCTTTCAGTATCCCTCTGCTATCCATTTCATTGAGAGATGGCGTGTTGTGACATAATTGAGGGGGAATATGAGCAAATCCCTCTTGGCCATTGGGTGATGGAGGGGATGGCCAATCACTCACAGCCGGTGTTCCCAGTGCTGTCAGGCAGACTATTCCAGCAATAACTAAAGCGAAGGAAAATGAAGTAGCAGTCAATGAACAGGCTGAGAAAACACATCAAATTAATTGACCAGGAAAAGAGTGCCCCTTTAAAATGAAACATTTCAGTAAATTTGCAGACAGTAAATTGACAGCATCAATTCATCTTCAGGTATTTCATATTCTGCTCTCTCCCAATTTTGCTACTTCAACTTTTCATTTTTGGTTTGAAAATACCACGCTATAGTTGCTGAGCAAATAACCATCTTGTGTGCTACAGGCAATCAGTTGTCACTACAGCCTCCAATTCCTGCACTGTCCCATTGTGATGTATTTCTATAAAATCAGTGCAAAATACATTGACCTCAATCTCAGAAAGAATATCACAAACACTACAGTTATTCACAGCGCACGTTTCCTTGGCTCACTGGACTAAATCTTCTCTCTCGCTCTCATATACCTTTATAGCTCCCTTTCCTTTTTTATAGTATTCGCTCACAGGATGTGGGCATCACTGGCTGGGCCAGCATTTATTGCCCATCCCTAATTGCCCAGGGGGCAGTTAAGAGTCAACCCCATTGCTGTGGGTCTGGAGTCACAAGTAGGCCTGACCAGGTAAGGATGGCAGTTTCCTTCCCTAAAGGATACTAGTGACCCAAATGGGATTTTCCCAACATTTGACAACGGATTCACGGTCATCATTAGACTTCCAGATATTTATTGAATTCAAATTCCGCCATGAATATCCCATAGTGGGATTCAAACCCAGCTCCCTCGAACAGTTCCTCAGTCGCTGGATTAACAGCCAGCAATAATACCATTAGGCCATCGCCTTCCCTTCGCCGTTCTGTAGCTCCTGCCACCTCTGAGCTTTCACTGGGAGAGCTGCTCGGAGGTGACCCTCTGGCCACAGAGTCACCACATTGTGAGTTCAAGTGACTCCTGAGGCCAGACCACAGAGTTCTCACACGATACAGGCCTCCTAATAGTCCTAGAAACGTAGAAGAAAGGATTGCGAGGATGATTCAAGAGAAGAGTGAAAGTAATAGGGTGGTTGTTATGGGGGACTTTAACTTTCCTGACATTAATTGGGAAAGCTATAGCTCAAGTTCGTTAGATGGGTCAGTGTTTGTCCAATGTGTGCAGGAGGGTTTCCTGACACAATATGTAGATAGGCCAACAAGAAGTGAGGCCATACTGGATTTGGTTCTGGGTAATGAACCAGGCCAGGTGTTAGAATTAGAGGTAGGTGAGCACTTTGGGGACAGTGACCACAATTCGGTGACTTTTACTCTAGTGATGGAGAGGGATAAGTGTGCACGACAGGGCAAGAGTTATAGATGGGGGCAGGGAAATTATGATGCTGTGAGGCATGACTTAGGATGTGTAGCTTGGAAAAGTAAGCTTCAAGGCAAGGGTGTAATTGATATGTGGAGCTTGTTCAAGGAGCAACTATTGAGTGTCCTTGATAAGTATGTGCCCGTCAGGCAGGGAGGAAAGGGTCGTGTGAGGGAGCCGTGGTTTAATAAGGAATTGGAATCCCTTGTTAAATGGAAGAGGACGGCCTATGTAAAGATGAGGCGTGAAGGTTCAATTGGGGCGATTGAGAGTTATAAGGTAGCCAGGAAGGACCTGAAGAGAGAGCTAAGAGCAGCAAGGAGGGGACATGAAAGGTCCTTAGTTGGTAGGATTAGGGAAAACCCTAAGGCTTTCTATAGGTATGTCAGGAATAAAAGAATGACTAGGGTAGGAATAGGTCCAGTCAAGGATAGTAGTGGGAAGTTGCGTGTGGAGGCTGAAGAGATTGGGGAGACACTGAATGAATACTTTTCGTCAGTATTCAATCAGGAACAGGACATTGTTGTCAATGTGAGTACTGAGTCACAATTAAGTAGAATGGATGGCTTTGAGGTATGTAGAGAAGAGGTGTTGGAAATTCTGGAAAGGGTGAAAATAGATAAGTCCCCTGGGCCTGATGGCATTTATCCTAGGATCCTCTGGGAAGCAAGGGAGGAGATTGCAGAGCCATTGGCCTTGATTTTTATGTCCTCGTTGTCTACAGGAGTAGTGCCAGAAGATTGGAGGCTAGCAAATGTGGTTCCCTTGTTCAAGAAGGGGAGTAGGGATAACCCTAGTAACTATAGGCCGGTGAGTCTCACTTCTGTTGTGGGCAAAATCTTAGAGAGAATTGTAAGGGATAGGATTTATGAACATCTGGATAGGAATAATGTGATCAAGGATAGTCAGCATGGTTTTGTGAAGGGCAGGTCGTGCCTCACAAACCTTATTGAATTCTTTGAGAAGGTGACTAAGGAGGTGGACGAGGGGAAAGCAGTAGATGTGGTGTATATGGATTTTAGTAAGGCGTTTGAAAAGGTTCCCCATGGTAGACTACTGCAAAAAATACAGAGGTATAGCATTGAGGGTGAGTTGGAGGTTTGGATTAGGAGTTGGCTGGAAGAAGACAGAGGGTAGTAGTTGATGGCAAAGGTTCATCTTGGAGTGCCGTCACTAGCGGTGTTCCGCAAGGATCTGTTTTGGGACCATTGCTGTTTGTCATTTTTATAAATGACCTGGAGGAGGGGTTAGAAGGTTGGGTGAGCAAGTTTGCGGATGATACGAAAGTCGGAGGAGTTGTAGACAGTGAGGAAGGATGTGGCAGGTTACAGCGGGATATAGATAAGCTGCAGAACTGGGCAGAAAGGTGGCAAATGGAGTTCAATGTAGCTAAGTGTGAGGTGATTCACTTTGGTAAGAGTAATAAAAAGATGGGGTACTGGGCTAACGGTCGGATACTTGGTAGTGTGGATGAGCAGAGGGATCTTGGTGTCCATGTACACAAATCTTTGAAAGTTGCCACCCAGGTAAATAGTGTGGTGAAGAAGGCATATGGCGTACTGGCTTTTATTGGTAGAGGAATTGAGTTCCGGAGTACTGAGGTCATGTTGCAGTTGTATAAGACCCTGGTGCGGCCGCATCTGGAGTATTGTGTGCAGTTTTGGTCGCCATACTATAGGAAGGATGTGGAGGCACTGGAACGGGTGGAGAGGAGGTTTACCAGGATGTTGCCTGGTATGGTAGAAAGATCGTATGAGGAAAGGCTGAGGCACTTGGGGTTGTTTTCATTGGAGAAAAGAAGGTTTAGGGGTGACTTGATAGAGGTGTATAAGATGATTAGGGGTTTAGATAGGGTCGACAGTGAGAATCTTTTTCCACGTATGGAGTCAGCTATTACAAGGGGGCATAGCTTTAAATTAAGGGGTGGTAGGTATAGGACAGATGTTAGGGGTAGGTTCTTTACTCAGCGAGTCGTGAGTTCATGGAATGCCCTGCCAGTAGCAGTGGTGGACTCTCCCTCATTATGGGCATTTAAGCGGGCATTGGATAGGCATATGGAGGATAGTGGGCTAGTGTAGGTTAGGTGGGCTTGGATCGGCGCAACATCGAGGGCCGAAGGGCCTGTACTGCGCTGTATTCTTCTATGTTCTATGATACCACACAGCACTGACACTGAGGGGGTGTGCTCATTCAAAGGTGCCCTCTTTCTGATGGGACCTAACACTGAGATCTTTACTGTCCTCTCAGGACGATATAAAAAGTCGTAAACGACTACTTCAAAAGAGGAGAAGGGGAATTAGCCATCTGCAATATTTATCCACAAACCTGTATTGCACAGAACAGTTTAACTGATCATTATCACATTTCTGTTTGTGGAATCTGACTGGGCACAGATTGGTTGCTGTGGTTCCTCCACTGCAATACACTTTAAGAAATACCACTTCTGTTGCTCTCTGGGAAAGATTCTAGGGTCAGGAAAGATTCTATATAGATGTAGGTCTTTCTTTGTTTCTTCTCTATTTTCACTCGCACTGAATGACACTGGGGACTTGGTATAATTGATGCAGCTCATAATTGGTAGTTCCCTCGGAAATGAAAATGTGGCCAACATTATGGAACGACTGCTTTGCCAATGTTTTTCCGAATGAATTTCTAACTCACATCCTCAATATTCCAGCTGGAGCTGAAACCATCCCAATGCCCAGACACTACTCCATCTCAACTCTCCTCAAGAACCCAATGGAGTGGACTGAAACAAGGAGTCATCATTTACAAATAAGAAGTCGCCCATTGAGATGCAGATGAGCAAACATTTTTTTTCTCTCTCTCAGCTGGCTATGAGTGTTTGGAATTTCCTTCCTCAAAAGGTAGTGGGTGCAAAACTTTTAAATATTTTTAAGTCAGAGGGAGATAGATTCTGGATGACCAAGGGGATGAAAGATGATCAGGGGATACACAAGAATGTCGAGTTGAGGTTAAAGGTCAGCCAGACATGATTTTAGTACATGGCACAGCAGGATCAATGGGCCGAATGGTCTCCTCTTGTTCCTTGATTGCCTGTTTGTAAGGCAGGGCTTGCACTGCTACCTCCCAGCACCAGGGACCCAGGTTCGATTCCAGCCACAGGCGACTGTCTGTGTGGAGTTTGCACATTCTCCCCGTATCTGCGTGGGTTTCCTCCCACAATCCAAAGATGTGCAGGTTAGGGTGAATTGGCCATGCTACATTGCCCATAGTGTTAGGTGCATTAGTCAGAGGGGAATGGGTCTGGGTGAGTTACTCTTCAGAGGGTCGGTATGGACTTGTTGGGTCGAAGGGCCTGTTTCCAAACTGTAAGGAATCTAATCTGCTTCCTGTGTCTGAACATAATGCAGGAGGCACAAACTCCACCTGATCCTTTGCAATTTTATTCCGAATTCCTCCACTCTGCTGCGTCTAATCTGTTCTCCCGTCACCCACCTCCCGTTAATGTCTGACCCATTCTGTTTTCCCATGCTGCACAGCCTCAACTTTAAAGCTTTCATCTGTCTTATCAAATCCCTCCTCAGTTTCCTCCCCCTCCCTATCCCTGTAATCTCCTTCAGCCACAAAACCCTCCAAGTTATCAGTGTTCCTCCAAATCTGACCTATCGAGGGTCCTCAACTTCCATCCCCCCTCCTAATTGGTGGTCATCCCTCTCTGTACCTGGTCTCTAAGCCCTGGAATTTTCTCCTTAAACCTCTCATTCCTCATGTAAGCCATTCGTCAAATTTGACCGAATGTTGACTCAGCTGCTATGTCCTTACATGGCTCACTGTTACGTTGTGTTCCTTAAAGATTGGACAAAGCACCTCGGACACATTTGTACTGGGTTGGAGGCGCTGTATAAATGCAGTTACACTCACAAGGCTCCACCTGGCAATAGATACATAGATACATAGAAGAATACAGCGCAGTACAGGCCCTTTGGCCCTCGATGTTGCGCCGATCCAAGCCCACTTAACCTATACTAACCCACTATCCTCCATATACCTATCCAATGCCCGCTTAAATGCCCATAACAAGGGAGAGTCCACCACTGCTACTGGCAGGGCATTCCATGAACTTACGACTCGCTGAGTGAAGAACCTACCCCTAACTTCAGTCCTATATCTAGCCCCCCTTAATTTAAAGCTATGCCCCCTTGTAATACCCGACTCCATACGCGGGAAAAGGTTCACACTGTCAACCCTATCTAACCCCCTAATCATCTTGTACACCTCAATCAAGTCACCTCTAAACCTTCTTTTCTCTAGTGAAAACAGCCCCAAGTGTCTCAGTCTTTCCTCATACGATCTTCCTTCCATACCAGGCAACATCCTGGTAAACCTCCTCTGCACCCGTTCCAGTGCCTCCACATCCTTCCTATAGTATGGCGACCAAAACTGCACACAATATTCCAGATGCGGCCGCACCAGAGTCTTATACAACTGCATCATGACCTCAGGACTCCGGAACTCAATTCCTCTACCAATAAAAGCCAGTACGCCATATGCCTTCCTCACCGCACTATTTACCTGGGCAAGTACTGAACATGCAGCACTGGCTTTAACCTGTTGATATAACAGGGAACAAAGGAACATAGAACATAGAAGAATACAGCGCAGTACAGGCCCTTGGGCCCTCGATGTTGCGCCGATCCAAGCCCACCTAAACTACACTAACCCACTATCCTCCATATACCTATCCAATGCCCTCTTAAATGCCCATAAAGAGGGAGAGTCCACCACTGTTACTGGCAGGGCATTCCATGAACTAACGACTCGCTGAGTGAAGAACCTACCCCTAACATCAGTCCTATATCTACCCCCCCTTAATTTAAAGCTATGCCCCCTTGTAATACCCGACTCAATACGCGGGAAAAGGTTCATACTGTCGACCCTATCTAACCCCCTAATCATCTTGTACACCTCAATCAAGTCACCCCTAAACCTTCTTTTCTCTAGTGAAAACAGCCCCAAGTGCCTCAGTCTTTCCTCATACGATTTTCCTTTCATACCAGGCAACATCCTGGTAAACCTCCTCTGCACCCGTTCCAATGCCTCCACATCCTTCCTATAGTATGGCGACCAAAACTGCACACAATATTCCAGATGCGGCCGTACCAGAGTCTTATACAACTGCATCATGACCTCAGGACTCCGGAACTCAATTCCTCTACCAATAAAAGCCAGTACGCCATATGCCTTCCTCACCGCACTATTTACCTGGGTGGCTACTTTCAGAGATCTGTGTACATGGACACCAAGATCCCTCTGCTCATCCACACTACCAAGTATCCGACCATTAGCCCAGTACCCCATCTTTTTGTTATTCTTCCCAAAGTGAATCACCTCACACTTAGCTACATTGAATTCCATCTGCCACCTTTCTGCCCAGCTCTGCAGCTTCTCTATATCCTGCTGTAACCTGCCACATGCTTCCTCACTGTCAACAACTCCTCCGACTTTCGTGTCATCCGCAAACTTGCTCACCCAACCTTCTAACCCCTCTTCCAGGTCATTTATAAAAATGACAAACAGCAATGGTCCCAAAACAGATCCTTGCGGAACACCGCTAGTGACGGCACTCCATGAAGAAACTTTGCCATCAACTACTACCCTCTGTCTTCTTCCATCCAGCCAATTCCTAATCCAAACCTCCAACTCACCCTCAATGCCATATCTCCGTATTTTCTGCAGTAGCCTACCATGGGGAACCTTATCGAACGCCTTACTAAAATCCATATATACCACATCTACCGCTTTCCCCTCATCAACCTCCTTCGTCACCTTTTCAAAGAATTCAATAAGGTTTGTGAGGCACGACTTGCCCTTCACAAAACCATGCTGACTATTCTTGATCACATTATTCCTATCTAGATGTGCATAAATCCTATCCCTTACAATTCTCTCTAAGACTTTGCCCACAACAGAAGTGAGACTCACTGGCCTATAGTTACTAGGGCTATCCCTACTCCCCTTTTTGAACAAGGGAACCACATTTGCTATCCTCCAGTCTTCTGGGACTACTCCTGTAGACAAAGAGGACATAAAAATCAAGGCCAATGGCTCTGCAATCTCCTCCCTTGCTTCCCAGAGAATCCTAGGATAAATGCCATCAGGCCCAGGGGACTTATCTATTTTCACCTTTTCCAGGATTTCCAACACCTCTTCTCTACATACCTCAAAGCCATCCATTCTACTTATTTGTGCTTCAGTATTCTCATCGACAACAATGCCCTGTTCCTGAGTGAATACTGAAGAAAAGTATTCATTCAGTGTCTCCCCAATCTCTTCCGCCTCCACACGCAACTTCCCCCTACTATCCTTGACTGGACCTATTCCTACCCTAGTCATTCTTTTATTCCTAACATACCTATAGAAAGCCTTAGGGTTTTCCCTAATCCTATCTACTAAGGACCTTTCGTGTCCCCTCCTTGCTGCTTTTAGCTCTCTCTTCAGGTCCTTCCTGGCTACCCTATAACTCTCAATCGCCCCAATTGAACCTTCACGTCTCATCTTGAGATAGGCCGCCCTCTTCCATTTAACAAGGGATTCTAATTCCTTATTAAACCACGGCTCCCTCGCACGACCCTTTCCTCCCTGCCTGACAGGTACATAATTATCAAGGACACTCAATAGTTGCCCCTTGAACAAGTTCCACATATCATTTACACTCTTGCCTTGGAGTCTACTTTTCCAAGCCACACATCCTAAGTCATGCCTCACCGCATCATAATTTCCCTTACCCCAGCTATAATTCTTGCCCTGTAGTACACACTTATCCCTCTCCATCACGAGTGTAAAAATCACCGAATTATGGTCACTATCCCCAAAGTGCTCACCTACCTCTAATTCTAACACCTGGCCTGGTTCGTTACCCAGAACCAAATCCAGTATGGCCTCACCTCTTGTTGGCCTGTCTACATATTGTGTCAGGAAACTCTCCTGCACACATTGAACAAACACTGACCCATCTAACGAACTTGAGCTATAGCTTCCCCAATCAATATCAGGAAAGTTAAAGTCCCCCATAACAACCATTGATGAGCAACACAGGAATCATAGTCAGGATGCCATCTTGTGTCTTTGGCATACTTTTGTTAAAAAGAATTAAATATTGTGATAACTATTCTGGAAGGATATCTCATTCAGATCCATCTTCCTTCTGAACTAATTAGAACTCTGATAAATCATCAAAGTATTGAATGCTTTTATAGGTCTGCAGCTCTTTAGATGGATTGGATTTCAGGCATGCTCTGTAGAAAGGATATTTTTAATGTTCTAAAGCACAAATCAAGAGTGACGCTTGCCTCCAGTTAATTAAAACCAGTCCCATTTACGTTGACGGATGCTGGGGGTTTAAATGGGACTGACTCAATCGTTTCAAACGCCAGGAGCTAAGTGTTAAATCTTCCTGCTTCTCAATAGGTAGTTCAACAAAGTAGTATCTACAAAACTTACCTTCCTTTGGCCAATTGATAGACTCTTGGGCGTTGGAGCTGTATTTACTCATTACTTGTGTGCAATTTCAGTACAGACACCTCAGTGCATACCCCAGGCTGACCCTCCACCATACTACTCTGGAGGGAGAGGCTGAACAGGCTGGGGCTGTTTTCCCTGGAGCGTCGGAGGCTGAGGGGTGACCTTATAGAGGTTTACAAAATTATGAGGGGAATGGATAGGATAAAGAGACAAGGTCTTTTCCTTGGGGTGGGTGAGTCCAGAACTAGAGGGCATAGGTTTAGGGTGAGAGGGGAAAGATATAAAAGAGGCCTAAGGGGCAACATTTTCACACAGCGGGTGGTACGTGTATGGAATGAGCTGCCAGAGGAAGTGGTGGAGGCTGGTACAATTACAGAATTTAAAAGGCATCTGGATGGGTATATGAATAGGAAGGGCTTAAGGGGATATGGACAAAGTGCTGGCAAATGGGACTAGATTAGATTAGGATATCTGGTCTGTATGGATGAATTGGACCGAAGGGTCTGTTTCTATGCTGTACATCTCGATGCCTCTATGATTGTACTGAGGTGCTGCTGCACTGTCGGCGTTGCTGTTTTTGAGGGGCCTTGAAACTTAATCAAGCTCCCTCGGGTCGCAGTCAACAATCCCAGTGGAGATCTCCCCCACTGTCTGAGCCAATGTTTGGCCTACAGGCTTTATTCCTTAAAATGAAACCTGATGCTTTGATTATAATCACATCGCTGTGTGTGGGAGCTTGCTGGGTACAAATTGGCTGCGTTTCCTACAGTACAGCAGTGACAGCAATTCTCCGTTGGCCATCCCAAGAAGGCGCTATTCAAATGCAAGCCCTTCCTATTTTATCAAGAGAGTGCTGCAGGACCACTGACCACCCCCACCCCCCACCCCAACACTGGTATTATTTGAATAAAGTCTGGGAACAGGGCCATCGACCTCAGAAATCACTTTGACATCTGGGTCAAAGATCAGTATCTTTGATGGTGCAGTCCTCCCTCAGGACGCTGCTGAAGTGGCGGTCTCAAAGAGATCTGATTCAAAAAGCAAGTTGTCCCTGCTCCATCCAGCTTGACCTGTGTTTCTGTTGGCATGGCCATGTCCCTGTGCACCATCTGAGACACCTCGGGTAAATTCACTGCCACCAATCCTTCTTATTGGTGCTGATCTGACTTATTGACACCATGTGGGGAAGGAGCCCACATCGATAAACAGTACCCATTTATCACATCCGAAACAAACACAGAAATTGCTGGAAAAGCTCAGCAGGTTTGGTAGCATCTGCAGAGAGAAATCAGTGTAATGTTTCAGGTCAAGTGACCCGCCCTCAGAACTGACAGCAATTTCTGTTTTTGTTTCAGATACTCAGCACTCACAGCTCGTTCAATTTTTATATATTACATAGTACTTAACAGCTAATTACCTGGATCCTATTTACCACTCCCTGAGAAGAAGAACAGGACATGACATCACCATAAGAAATGACATCACCACAGGAAATGACACCACAAACCCAAAGAAACCTAAACCTATAAATAGAAAGCAGGAAACACCAGCAGTGCTTCGTTCAGAGGCTCACTGAAGATGTTACCTAGTATGGTGACAAAACATCTGAAAATGAACCTTCCAGCTCAGCGAGCAAACCTACTTCCAGAACTAATTACATTACATTGGTGACAGTTTTAGGGTTAAGATACACGTCCAACTGAGATACAGGTTCATCTCTTCTCATCCCTGGGATGGAGGGATTGTCTTTTGAGCGAAGGTTAAAGGGGTTGAGAAGAATGAGACATGAAACCTATCGGATTGTTAAGGGGTTTGACAGGGTCAACACTGAGAGGCTGTTTCCCCTCATGGGAGAGTCTGGGACGAGGGGGCGCAGTCTCCAAATAAAGGGGCACTGATTTCAGACCAAGATGGGGAGGAATTTCTTCCCTGAGAGAGTTGTGAGAGTTTGGGACTCCTTGCCACAGAGAACAGTGGGGACAGAGTCCTTGTGTACTTTTCAGCTCACCCCTGCCTTCTCAAGGGGCAACTAGGGATGCACAATAAATACTGGACCCAGTGACGCTCACATCACATAAGAAAATTTTTAAAAATCCAAATGGGTGGAATTTATCATGTGATACAACAGATCTAACTGGTCATCAATCAGTTAACATTAACTCTGTTTCTCTCTCCGCAGATCCTGCCTGACCAGTAGAGTATTTCCAGCACTCAGTTTTTATTTCAGATTTGCAGTATCAGTATCAATATTCAGACCAGACTCCACCCTTCCTCTCTCAAGGCCAATATGTCATTTTAAGACAACAAGAGTTGTTAAAACCAGAGTGCAGCCTTTTCCTATGACCACCTATTAGCATGTGACAATTGATGGGATGGCTTAGATATCCAATCAAATGATTTAAATAACAAACAAAATGTACAGTTCCGATAGCTCGAGTTTAAAGGGGAGCTGTTTTTCTGCTGAGGTGCTATGGGATGTATAATCATGTCACTTCTTACAGAATCAAAAAGTGCGATGCTGGAAAAGCACAGCTGGTCAGGGAGCATCCGAGGGGCAGGAGAGTCGACGATCCGACTGCTCTGCTGAACCGCTGCAGTCCATGGGCTGTAGATAGAGGCACAATGCCCTTAGGGAGGGTGCTCCCTGAAGCCAATGTTCCTGGGACCAGTGTCTTCACTAGTGTCTTCACACTCTCACTCAGATCTTGCTTGAATGATAAGTGCATGTAGCTTATAGTAATGTGTATTTACTCTTACACATTTCTGATGAAGAGCTTATACTCAAAGCATTGACTCTCCTGCTCCTCGGACCTGCTGTGCTTTTCCAGCACCACACTTTTTGACTCTGATCTCCAGCATCTGCAGTCCTCACTTTCTCCTCATTTCTTACAAAGTCAGTCTGTGGAGTTTCAATTGCCTGATACGATCTTGCTAATGGAAATGGAGAGGTTGGTTGAGTGAGCAGCACACAGTGGGAGATGATAGGTATCAATATAAAGCTATTTAATTTCACAGTGTTCTTGACAATGCTTTAATAAATGGGTCTACTTGATTCTGATGACAGATAATTCCTGATATGCTTCTGAGCTTTCTAATCTGACTAATGGAAATGTAGAAACAGGAGCAGAATATACCATGTGACTGGCTGGTCCTCATTAAACAGTTAAAGTGCAAAGCAATGGTATCCAAGGTGAATAAATTGAGCTCTCTCCCAATTGACAGATATAACTCACACCTGTCCTTGATCATCAGCAGGTAACTAACATTTGTATTAGATTAGATTACATTACAGTGTGGAAACAGGCCCTTCGGCCCAACAAGTCCACACCGCCCCGCCGAAGCGCAACCCACCCATACCCCTACATTTACCCCTTACCTAACACTACGGGCAATTTAGCATGGCCAATTCACCTGACCTACACATCTTTGGACTGTGGGAGAAAACCAGAGCACCCGGAGGAAACCCACGCAGACACGGGGAGAACGTGCAAACTCCACACAGACAGTCGCCTGAGGTGGGAATTGAACCCGGGTCCCTGGCACTGTGAGGCAGCAGTGCTAACCACTGAGCCACCGTGCCGCCGCAGACCCCAGCAGACAATGCCAACCTCACAACATTCAAAGGCTGTTGTAGATTTTAACTGAAGACCTGAATAGGAAACTATCTGATAGCAATTCAGATATTAGTAAGGTGCAGACCCGAGCGTTTTCCCTCTGAGCTACACAATTCAGGAAGTCCTTGCTGTGCACACATGATGGGGACAGAATCAATTGGCCAGAAAAATGAGAGAGAACATGGAGTCACAGAGATGTACAGCACAGAAACAGACCCTTCAGTCCAACCTGTCCATGCCGACCAGATATCCTAAATTCATCCCATTCCATTTACCAACATTTGGCCCATCTCCCTCCAAACCCTTCCTATTCATATACCCATCCAGATGCCTTTTAAATGTTGCAATTGTACCAGCCTCCACCACATCCTCTGGCAGCTCATTCCATACACGTACCACCCTCTGTTTGAAAAAGGTGCCCCTTAGGTCCCTTTTAAATCTTTCCCCTCTCACCCTCAACCTATTCCCTCTAGCTCTGGACTCCTCTAACATCTGGAAAACACCTTGACAATCCATGCCCCTCATGATTTTATAAACCTCTATAAGTCCCCCCTCAGCCTGCAATGCTCCAGGGAAAACAGCCCCAGCCTATTCAGCCTCTCTGTATAATTGAAACCCTCCAACCCTGGAAACATTCTTGTAAATTGATTCTGAACCCTTTCTAGTTTAACAACATCTTTCCTATAGTGGGGACACCAGAATAGCACGCAATATTCCAAAAGTGCCCTAACCAATGTCCTGTACAGCTGCAACATGACCTCCCAACTCCTGTACTCAGTGCACTGACCAATAAAGGTAAATGCATGAAACACCATCACTATCCAGTCTATGTGTGACTCCACTTTTAAGGAGCTATGAACCTGTACCCCAAGGTCTCTTTGTTCAGCAACACTCCCCAGGACTTTACCATTAAGTGTATGCGTCCTTCTCCGACTTGCCTTTCCAAAATGCAGCATCTCACATTTCTCTAAATTAAACTCCATCTGATCAAGGTCCTGTTGTCCTCTGAGGTGTCATCTGCAAATTTACTAACCATACCTCCTATATTCACATCCAAAACATTTGTATTGATGACAAAAACCAGTGGCTCCTGCGCCAATCCTTGTGGCACACCACTGGTGGCACAACAGCTGAGTTGAACTCCAACTGAATTTTTCAGGTATTAATTATCTGAAATTAGATAATTAGATATTTTCTAACCTCTTCAGAGGTGTTATTACATGCCTGTGGAGCAGGTGGGACTTGAACCCAGCTCTCCTGGCTCAGAGTTAGGGACACTGCCTCTGCATCACAGAAGAATCTGATTTTGCAACGTTAGTTAAAAGGCAGGAAAACCAGGAATAACTCCTGCTTTGAAACAGTTGCCGTTTGATGTTTTACACAGATCAGGGAAAGCTGACTCGAATCTGAGGTGGACATTTCACTCAAAAGACTGTTAAGGGACAATGGTCAGGTTCTGTCTTATTGGTGATGGTCACAGCCTGATGTTTGTGTGGTGTGAATGTTACTTGCCAATTGCCAGGCCAAGTCTGGACATTGTCCAGATCTTGTTGCATTTGAACATGGACTGCTTCAGTATTTGAAGAGTCGCGAATGATGTTCAAAATTTCACAATCATTGGCGAACATACCAATTTTGACCTCATGATGGAGGGATGGTCATTGATGAAGCAGCTGAAGGTAGTTGGGCATAGGACACTCCCCTGAGGAACTCCTGCAGAGATGGCCTGGAGCTGAGATGACTGACCTTCAACAACCACGACCATCTTCCTCTGTGCCAGGTATGACTCCAACCACTGGAGAGTTTGCCACCTAATGCCCATTGATTCCAGTTTTGTCAGGGCTCCTTGATGCCACACTCTGTTGATTGCAGCCTTGATGTTAAGGGCTGTCCCTCTCCCCTCCCCTCTGGAATTCAGCTCTTTTGTTCATGTTTGACCCAAGGCTGTAATGAGGTCAGGAGCTGAGTGACCCTGGGGGGACTCAAACTGGGCTTCACTGAGCAGGTTATTGCTGAGCAGGTGCTGCTTGATAGCCCTGTCACTGACCCCTTCCATCACTTTACTGATGATGGGGAGTACACTGATGGGGCAGGAATTGGCCGGGTTGGATTTGTCCTGCAGTTTGTGTGCAAGACATACCTGGGCAATTTCCCGCCATTGTCGGGTAGATTCCAGTGTTGTAACTGTAGATGTCTGGAGCCATCCTCATGCATGTCAAATATGCCCACACATTTTCTGTCTCTGTCTCACTGTCTACCTCTCTTTCTCTGTCTTTTCCCCTCTCTGTTTTTCCATTTTCTTTCCTTTCTTTTTACATCACTCTTTTGCTCTGGACACCTTTCTGCGTTTCGCTTGCTGTTCTATCTCAGTTTCATTCTCTGTCCCTATTCATCTGCCACCACGTCATGCACTCTTTCACTCGCCCACTCTGTCCTGCCCTCTCTTACTCACATTCACATCCTAGTGTCTTTCTACCACAGTGGATCAGTCTTAGAGTCATAGAGTCATACAGCATGGACCCTTTGATCCAATTCGTCCATGCTGACCAGATAGTACTCAGATAATACATTGGGAATTGGGTACTGCACCAATGCTACAATTAGTTTTTAATTAGAGTCATACAGTCCTACAGCACAGAGACAGGCCCTTCGGCCTAAACTGGTCCATGCCAACCAAAATGCCCATCCACACTAACCCCATTTCCCTGAACTTGGCCCATGTCCTTCTAATCCTTTCCTATCCATGGATTTGTCCAAATGCCTTTTAAACGTTGTTAATGTACCCGCCTCAACCACTTCTGCTGGCAGCTCATTCCATATGTGTACCACCCTCTGTTTGAAAAAGTTACCCCTCAGGTTCCCTTTTATTCTTTCCTCTCTAACTTTAACCTGATGCCCTCTGGCCCTCGATTCCCCAACCCTGGGGAAAAAGACTATCCATGCCTCTCGTGATCTTACACACTTCTATAAGATCCCCCTTCAGTCTCCTACACTCTAAAGAAAGAGGTCCTAGCTTGTCACAACATCGGCTGGTTTAATTGAGTCTGCTCAAACTTCAGGATTTAGCCAAAGCTGCCATAAGGTGATTTCAAGCTGTAGAGATGCAAAATGTTTAAATCAGAGTAGTGGGTGATGTGGGACAAAGAGAATATTTCATAAGGAAGGTAACCAATCCATTAAGAGCAAATGGTGGAGCAGGTTTCGTTGTAATAAAATTCTAAGAGCTCCATTTGTTTTGATAATTATAAAGAGGCAGTTGGCTACAGTGAACATCAGATATCGTATCTCTGGGACGTGAAGCATTTGTCCAGTGTTTAGCCCTGCTCTGAAGAACTATGTCTAACTTCAGACCCACTGCTTTTCTTGCAGAACAGATTATTGAGGGGGTGTATTTTTTGAGAAGTTCAAAACAACAGTTTCAAATTTTAATTTCCATTATGTGATTCTTATCTGAGTAAAGACATCTTTTTCATTTTTACTTTGGTTTTGCTTGTGGAGTGAAATCAGAAAAGGACTGTCTTCAAGGAAAGTCTACCGTGTTATTAACAGGAAAAGGCAGGGTAGATAAAGATAAACTATTTCCACTGGCTGGAAATTCTAAAACTAGGGCTTAAAGTCTGGGAATGAGGGCCAGAGTGTTCAGGAGAGATGTTAGGAAGCACTTCGACGCACAAAGGGTGGGAGAGGTTTGGAATTCTCTTCCACAAACTGCAGTGGATGCTGGGCCGGTTGTTAATTTTAAATCTGAGACAGATAGGCTTTTGTTCAGCAAAGGTGTTAAGGGATATGGGCCAAAGGCAGGTATATGGAGTTAGGCCACAAATCAGCTATGGTCTCATCGAATGTTGGAACAGACTGAAAGGGCTGAATGGCCTACTTCAGTCCTTACGTACTAATGAAGAGTCACTAGACTCAAACATTATCTCAACTTTCTCTGAGTTTCTCCATCTGCTTCAGATCTCCAGCATCTGCAGTTCTTCGTTTTACCCTTTTCTGCTTCCCCTTTCTCCCCCCTCTTTCTGGGCATCGTCTCCATTTACTCATCTTGTTCCTCCTCATGCCCCACCTCCAACCCTTCCCCCATTACCAAGATAAATACCACCTTCTGCTAGCTCCTCCCACTTCTGATTAAGGATCTTTGGACTCAAAACATCAACTCTGTTTCTTTCTCCATGGATGCTGCCAGACCTGCTGAGTGTCTCCAGCATTTTCGATCTTTGCAAGAATAAAACTAGACTGGCAATGAATTCAGATTTGACAAAGATAATCTCACACACAATCATATTAACATACAAATTAGAGCAAGAATAACCAATCAGCTTGTTGAGCCTGCTCCCACCATTCTATATGATCATAACTAATCTGATTGTATCCCTAAATCCACTTCCTGCCAAATAACCTTTAACCCCCTTGTTTCCCAAAGCTCTATCCACTTCCACCTGAAAAATGTCCAAAGGTTTTACCTCCACCACCTTCTGAGGAAGAATGTTCTGAAAGGCTCATGACCCTCTGACAGGACAGTGACTGGAGGAGATTATTGACAGGAGAGATTTACCAGGATGTTACCAGGTGTGAGTTATAAAGAAAGCCTGGGACTTTTTCACTAGAATGTAGGGGATTGAGAGGTGACCGTACAGAGGTTTGTAAAATCATGAAGGGTATAGATAGGAATAAGAATCTCTACAAGAATGAGAATTCTGGCAGTGGAATCACATGTGGAGACTGATTCATTGCTTAGCTCTTCCAATGAGCCAGCACAGTGGATAAATCCCCTGGACCAGATGGACTATACCCCAGAGTTCTAAGGGAAGATAGCTGAAGAGATTGTGGAGGTGTCAGTGACCTTTCAGGAACTGCTAGAGTCAGGGAGGGTACCAGAGAACTGGAAAATTGCTAACATGACACCCCCATTTAAAAAGGGGATAAGGCAGAAGATGGAAAATTGCTGACCAACTAGCCTAACCTCGATTGTGGGTAAGATCATGGAATCCATTGTGGAGGATGAGATTTCTAAATATTCAGAAGAGTATGGTAAAACAGGGTAAAGTCAGCATGGTTTCATCGTGGGGCGGTCATGCCTGACAAATCTGCTAGAATTCTTTGAGGAAGTAATGAGCAGGTTAGACCAAGGAGAGCCAATGGATATTATCTACCTGGACTTCAAGAAGGTGCTGCACAGTAGGCTACTGAGTAAGATAAGAACCCATGGTGTTAGAGGCAAGGTGCTAGCATGGATAGAAGCTTCGCTGTTTGGCAGAAAGTAGAGGGTGGGGATAAAAGGGTGCTTCTCAGGATGGCAGCCGGTGACAAGTGGTGTTCCACAAGGCTCAGCGTGGGGACCACAACTTTTCACTTTATACATTAAGGAACTGATGAAGGAACTGAGGACATTCTGGCTAGGTTTGCAGATGATACAAAGATAGGTGTAGGGACAGGTAATAGTGAGGAGGCAGGGAGACTGCAGAAGGATTTGGACAGGTTAGGAGAGTGGGCAAAGAAATGGCAGATGGAGTACAACATGGAAAAGTGAGGTCATGTACTTTGGTAGGAAGAAGAGGCAGGGACTATTTTCTAAATGGGGAGAAAATTCAGAAGTCTGAGTGCAAAGACACGTGAGAGTTCTCGCCCAGGATTTGTTTGATAAGGTTCCACCCGTTTGATATGGTAGGCTATTGCACAAAATACAGAGTTTTGGGATTGAAGGTGATTTAGCGAATTGGATCAGAAATTGGTGAGTTGAAAGAAGACAGAGGGTGGTGGTTGATGGGAAATGCTTATCCTGGAGCTCAGTTACCAGTGGTTTGCCGCAACGATCTGTTTTGGGGCCACTGTTGTTTGTCATTTTTATAAATGTCCTGGAAGAGGGCGAAGAAGGATGGGTTAGTAAATTTGGAAAGGTAGGCAGAGTTGTGGATAGTGCCAAAGGATGTTATGGATTACAGAGGGACATAGATAAGATGCAGAGCTGGGCAGAGAAGTGGAAAATGGAGGTTAATGCAAAAAAGTATGAGGTAGATCACTTTGGAAGAAATAGCAGAAAATAGAGTACTGGGCTAATGGTAAAATTCTTGGCAGTGTAGATGTATAGAGAGATCTTGGTGTCCAGGTGCATAAATCCCTGAAAGTTGCCACCCAGGTTGATAGGGTTGTAAAGAAGGCACACAGTGTGTTGGCGTTCATTGGTAGGGGGATTGAGTTTCGGAGCCATTAGGTCATGCTGCAGCTGTACAAGGGCGGCACGGTGGCACAGTGGTTAGCACTGCTGCCTCACAGCGCCAGAGACCCAGGTTCAATTCCCGACTCAGGCGACTGACTGTGTGGAGTTTGCACGTTCTCCCCGTGTCTGCGTGGGTTTCCTCCGGGTGCTCCGGTTTCCTCCCACAGTCCAAAGATGTGCAGCTCAGGTGAATTGGCCATGCTAAATTGCCCGTAGTGTTAGGTAAGGGGTAAATGTAGGGGTATGGGTGGGTTGCGCTTCGGCGGGGCGGTGTGGACTTGTTGGGCCGAAGGGCCTGTTTCCACACTGTAAGAAATCTAATCTAAGACACTGGTGTGGCCGCACCTGGAGTATTGTGTACAGTTCTGATCACTGCATTATAGGAAGGATGTGGAGATTTTGGAAAGGGTTCAGAGAAGATTTATTAGGATGTTGCCTGGTATGGAGGGAGGGTCTTATGAAGAAAGGCTGAGGGACTTGAGGCTGTTTTCGATAGAGAGAAGATTAAGAGGTGACTTAATTGAGACATTTAAGGTATTCAGATGGTTAGATAGGGTGGACAGTGAGAGCCTTTTTCCTTGGATGGTGAAGGCTAACATGAGGGGACATAATTTTAAATTGAGGAGTGATAGATATAGGACAGATGTCAGAGGTAGTTTCTTTACTCAGAGAGTAGTAGGGATGTGGAACGGCCTGCCTGCAACAGCAGTAGACTTGCCAATGTTAAGGGCATTTAAATGAGCATTGGATAAACATGTGGATAATAATGGAACTGTGTAGGTTAGATGGGCATCAGATTGTTGTGCCAACCTGCAAAATCATCGAGGGCCAAAGGCCTGTACTGCGCTGTAACATTCTATGTTCTATTCTCTCGAGGTAAACCTGCAGGTTGAGTCAGTAGTTAGGAAGACGAATGCAGTGATGGTATTTATTTTCACAAGACTTGAATATAAAAGCAGGGATGTACTTCTCTGGCCCTAGAAGGTTCTGACAGGCCACATTTAAAGTATTGTGTGTAGATTGGGCCCCATATCTCAGGGAGGATGTACTGGCCCAGGAGCAGATTCAGAGGAGGTTCCCGGGAATGGCCTCAGGAATGAACAGCTCAACATATGAGGAACGTTTGAGGACTCTGGGATTATACTCAATGGAGTTTAGAAGGATGAGGGGGGATCTAATTAAAACATACAGAAAACTGAATAGCCTGAACAGAGTGGATGTTGGGAAGATGTTTCCATTGGTAGGATAGACTAGGTCCCGAGGGCATAGTCTTAGGGTAAAGGGAAGACCTTTTAGAACGGAGATAAGGAGAAATTTCTTCAGCCATAGAGTGGGGAATCTATGGACTTCATTCCCACAGAAGGCTGTTGAGGCCAGGTCATTGAGTATATTTAGGACAAAGAGATAGATAGGTTCTTGAGTATTAAGGAGATCAAGGGTTACAGGGAGAAAGCAGGAGAATGAGGTTGAGAAACTTATCAGCCATGACTGAATGGCGGAGCAGACTTGATGGGCTGAATGGCCTAATTTCTGCTCCTATGTCTTCTGGTCTTATGACCCAAAGGCTGTGTGTGTGATTCCATGCTTTAAATGCATTGATTGTTCCTGAGCTGGCTTTCATCTAGAAGGACAAAGGCAGCAGATACATAGGAATACCAGCCCCCTGCAAGTTCCCCACCAAACCATTTCCCATCTTGATTTGGAAATATATCACCGTTCCTTCAGTGTCCCTGGGTCACAATCCTGGAGTTCCCCCTCTGAGGGCATGTGGACTGCAGCTATTCAAGAAGGCGCCATCTCAAGGGAGCAACTAGAGTCAGGCAATAAATGCTGGGCCCAGGCAGGGACAATAATAAAAGAGTCTCCGTCATCTACCCTGCATTGAGTTTGGTTCTTGTTATCTCTGTCAGGTCCAAGTTGTCAACTTGAACGTTCAGCATGTTTACTCTCCACTCATCCTGGATACTCCATGTTTTAATATTCGCCCAATTCCTGAACCCCTCAGTTCCATCGGCTCTGCTGTTTTTTTGATTAGATTAGATTACTTACAGTGTGGAAACAGGCCCTTCGGCCCAACAAGTCCACACCGACCCACCGAAGCGCAACCCACCCAGACCCATTCCCCTACACCTAACACTAGGGGCAATTTAGCACGGCCAATTCACCGACCCTGCGGACTGTGGGAGGAAACCGGAGCACAACCATGCAGACATGGGGAGAATGTTCAAACTCCACACAGTCAGTTGCCTGAGGCAGGAATTGAACCCAAGTTTCTGGCACTGTGAAGCAGCAGTGCTAACCACTGTGCCACCGTGCTGCCCAATAAGGTACAGAGTAGCAAGTCACTGCAGAGTAATTATGTCCTTGACCTAATCAGACTTGGTCAGAATCCGGCACTACATCACTGTGGGGATGATTCAACAGGGTCAGGAAGGAGAAACTGTTTCCTGTGTCAAGAAAGACACTCACCAAGAGCAAACATCTAAAATGATTGGCAATGATGCAGAGAGGAGAGATGAGGAGGATTTTCATATCCATGTTGGGATCTAGAATGCACTGCCTGAAGGGAAGGTGGAGACAGGAATATTCACAAAGGGAATTCACTAAACAGTCAAAAACTGTGTCGAACTGCAAGAAGAGGGCAAAGTGGGAGTAATTGGATCCTTTCAAAGAGCCGGCACAGGCATAGGAGGATGACTGGCCTGTCCTGCGCTGTATCACTCTGTGATCAACAGTGCACAGACCATACTTTGAACAATGCAGCAAACATGAAATCATCAAGCTCTACCCGTCCCCATCAGTATGCCGCACACATTTTAAATAACAAACTCTTCCCAAAGTTTAAACAAATCCTTTCAGTAAGACTGACTTCAGTCTGTAAATGTTGTTAAAACCCTTGTCCCAGATTAACATTCGCACTGGTGGTACAATGTTAACTAATTGGAATATGCAATGTGACTGGAGTTAATTAGATTCTCACCAATAATTGACTCCTTTGGTATTTTTAGCCTGTAGTTTAAAATATTCACTGAAATGCTGAATCTAAATGTGTATTTTGTGAAGTGACATTAACTTTTAGGTTGCTGGAGAATTCAGGTCTTTGGATCAGTCACTCGAGTACATTTCCCTAACCTCACAGAAACAGGGCTGCCCTGGGAGACACTACCTCAGGGGTCACTGCTGGGGTAGGGAAGTGGGCATTGGAGGCACTCATCTGGGGAATGGGAGGACAAGGACAGAGAATTCCATCGATGGAAGGGGTGGAGGTGCAGGAGAACAGGAGACTGTTGGGAGGGGGGAGAGAGGTTATAGGAGGCTACCATGACTGAGACCTTGACAGGGGGAGTGTGCGTCATGATGATGGGCAGAATTACACAGTAGAGGAGGGAGGGTGCTCAGAGGTTGGGGAACAGAGCTGGAGTCATATCTCCAGGCAGTGGCTAAGAACATGTTGGGGGACTCAGTAGCAATGGGCAGTCCAGGGATGGCCAGGTAGAAAGGCAGGTAGGAATACAGGGTAATGGGATCAAGGGGATCTTGGTGGCCTGGCACTGCCCACCTTGACCTTCCATGACCTCTTGATACCCAAATGCAAAGTGAGAATGGCAAATGGCAGTGACCACACCCAGAGTGGGCAGATTCAACGTGTTTCATCTGGACCGCAACACACGAGCTCCATGTCTCAGCAATGTTAGCGGGGGGCGGGGTTGGTGGGGGCTGTGTCACAACGACCTTGAAGGGGCAATTACATCAATTGTGCAACAAGAGTGAAACTTGCCACCATTTCTATCATCGTGTGTTTGAAATGCACGCAGTGTCTAATTGAGGGAGGGACAAAAGCATCCTGACCATGTCATTGGTCCCTGAAGATCGAAGATAGACATCTCCACAAAGTAGATCCCAGGTGACCTTAAAGGAGGTCTACAAAGGTAATGCAGGATCTCATTGGCTGCAGTGGGGCCCAGAATTGATCCCTGCCCACCCTGATCTGTCAGTACAACACAGCATGCCTCTATGTGAAGTTACACCTTACGGGGTAATGTGGGGTTGACAGGAGATGGATACAAATCTCACAGAGCACCTACCAGCTCTGCCATCTGACTGGTGGTACTTTCATCAGAATAAGGTCCACTTTAAACTTCTGCATGGAGGCATCCCATGGCTCTCTCTATCAGAGTGTGCAAGCAGGAGGGTCTGAAACACTCCCACTCCCAATGAGGGATGGGATTACTCCTGCTCACATTGCTCAAGACCTGTTCAGTTTCTTGTGCTCCTCACACTGGTCCATTGCAAACGTGACTGATCAATCCCGACTAAGCAGGGTTCAACAAAGGGTCAGCGAAATGGAAGAAGAATGAATGTCCCAGCAAACCCAGGACCAACAGCTGCTGCCACATGAATACATCACAGCTGAAGGTCCCCTCAAGATGAGCAGGAGGCCCAGATCACACAAGAAACTCACTAGGCTTCGTGGAGGGAGACACCAGGAGACTGACAATTAGCCAATTTCTGGAGAGATTCAGCCCATAGTTGCCAATTTCCTGACCTTAACAGTGACCTGTTCACCGATGGATGTCCCTTTAGACCTCTGATACCTCCTCAGGACAGTCCTAGGGTTCTCCACTTCCTCCCTATCCACTATCACAGACCTCCACCTGACCGAATACATTTTAGGAACAAAAAGAGGCCATTCAGCAAATCCTGCCATTCAATAAGATCATGGCTGATGCATGGCCTAACATATACCTTCCTGCTTTTGCCTAACGGTAATTTATCTATTTATTTATCGATCTCAGATTTAAAATTAACACTGACCTACCATCCACTGCTCTCTTAATGAACAACTTTTCCTTAAACTCTACTCACTTGCTCCAAATTAAAGGTGATGCTGTGAGCATCGTTGGGGTCCTAGTTACAGTTGCCTTTTTTTGAGAGATCTATGGAACTTTCTTTGCTCCCGTTTTACTCAGGGCCATTTCCCTCACCATTTTACTCTGGTACATTAGTGATGGTCTTGGCTACCAGACCCAGAATCTGTACTCAACAGAGACGGAGAACCCTCATCGACTCTGGTTCCAGTTCAGCAGATGTCAAATAGGATTCTGAGGTGTGGTTTGGAATAGAGGAATGGGGAAATCTCAGTACATTGTGGGGCTTGAGGAGTTTTCAGAAATAGTGAGGGGGTGAGGCATCAGCGGGATATTCAAACAAGGATGAGAATATTAAAACTGAGGTTATGCCAGTCTTCAAAGCGATGTGGTTCACTGCGCACCAAGGTGATTTGGAAATGGCACTTGGTCATGAGTCAGATAAGGAGAGTAGCATTTTCTTACTCATTCACAGGCTAGCAGCTTGGAGTCAACCACACTGCTGTGGGTCTGGAGTTAAATGTAAAGCAGACCAGCTAAGGATAGTATTTTCCTCTTCCCTAGTGAACCAAGTGGGGTTTTCCCCGACAATCGGTACAGTGGAAGTTGAAGATCAGTCATCTCAGCTCCAGGACATCTCTGCAGGAGTTCCTCAGGGGAGTGTCCCAGGCCCAACCATCTTCAGCTGCTTCATCAATGACCTTCCCTCCATCAGAAGGTCAGAAATGGGGATGCTCGCTGATGATTGCAAAGTGTTCAGCATCATTCATGACTCCTCAAGTACTGAAGCAGACCATGTTCAAATGCAACAAGATCTGAATAATATCCAGACCTGGGCTGACACGTGGTAAGTAACATTCATGCCAGACAAATACCAGGCAATGACCATCTCCAACAAGAGACAGTCTAACTATCTCCCTTTGACATTCAATGTTGTTACCATCACTGAGTCCATCACTATCACCATCCATTGACCGGAAACTCAATTGGACTTGCCATGGTTACAAAAGAAGGTCAGAAGCTAGGAATCCCACCGCAAAAACTCACCTCCTGTCTCCCCAAAGCCTGTTCATTATCTACAAGGTGCAACTCAGGAGTGTAAGGGAATACTTGCCTGGATGGATGCAGCTCCAACAAGAAGCTACACGCCATCCAGGACAAAGCAGCCCACTTCATTGGCACCACACCCACAGGCATCCACTTCCTCCAACATCGATCCTCAGTAGCAGCAGTGTGTACCATCTTCAAGATGCCCTGTAGAAATTCACCCAAGGTCCTTATCCAACACCTTCCAAACCAATGACCACTTCCATCTAGAAGGACAAGGGCAGCAGATACATGGGAACACCACCCCCTGCAAGTTCCCCTCCAATGCCATTCACCTCCCTGACTTGGAAATATATCGCCCGTTCCTTCACAGTCATTGGATGAAATCCTGGAATTCTCTCCCTAAGGGACATTGTGAGTCTACTTACAGCACATAGACTGCAGCGGGTCAAGAAGGTAGCTCATCCCCAACTTCTCAGGAGGCAACTAGGGACGGGCAATAAATGCTGGGCCCAGTCAGCGATGCCCACATCCCATGAGTGAAAAAAAAAACTGAAGTGATTTCATGGTCAGATTCTTAATTCCAAATTTTTACTGGATTCAAATTCTACCACATACCACGGCAGAATTTGAACCAGGTCCCCAGTAAATGATGTGGATTTGTTGTCTTGTTGTCTGGGGATAATACCTCGAAACCATTATCGCCCCCTTTTGGGCTGGATGGTTTGCAGCTCATGTTGAACTCCCATCCTAACATTTCATACCCCAGGAGGACTGGTGGGGAGGCTGGTGGGGTGGGTGGGAGTGGGGTAATGGTGAACCATCACTATTCACTCTTGAACTGTCTCTATCAGGTACGAAACAAACTCGCTATCAAAGCCCTGCTCTGGCTTCAGTAGTCCCTGAGTATGAATCAGAACTCTGGCCCTTAAGTCCTCCAGCTCTTTGTACATTGGAAGGTGTTAAACATGTACATCTGAGAGAGATTTAGCTTCGATTATAGAAACTGTGGTTCAGAACCTGAAATGTTTCCAGTGGCAGATCTCAATATTATTAATGAACAGTCCTAAAATATTCAGGAAAAAGTAGTGTCACTAAGTGGTAGGATGTTAATAATTTACTCAGCTTCCATTTTTACATTTTAAGATGAATCAATTATCCATTAACTAATTTAAGAACTACATCTGAGAGTGGATCTTGGCAATTTATTGAAATGTCAGAAACTGTGAGGGGTCCTTTCAAAACACCACCATGTTTTGATGATTGTACTATATTTTCCAAGCTGGGTCATTAATGCATTAGACATCAAGCAGTGTAAGTCTCTGTCTCCTGATCCCTAACCTCATGAATAAGATATAAAACACAGAAGACCAACTATGACTTTTTAATAATCATTACAGCTGCTTATGGGCACTTCTTAGTAGAATCAGGAAGTCTTAACCAGGTTACCTTTAACTTAGTAATTAAACAAATTCTCCTGTTTCAGAAAAGGAGGATTATCCCCTCACACCTGCAATCAAAAATAGATCAGCTGCTGAATTCTTTTATTGAAGGGGAAATAAAATATGTCTGAACTTACATTTATATAGTGCCTTTCAAATCTAATGACATCATGAAGATTTTCACAGTAAAGCACACACCTTTGAAGTGTGGTCACTGTTATAATGCTTAGGTGCACAGCAAGATCCCACAAATTGAAGGGCATAATAATGACTGCGTGATAAGGACTAAAATGAGCCCACTCAGTATAACCACGACAAAAATCTTCCCATTTTGGAAAAGCTCAAGATTTGCAGAATGTGGAATTCAATTTGTCTGTTCACTATGCACAATACTGAAAAATAAATCCAACACAGAAATAAAGGGAAACGTCTTCATTAAGAGAGAGAATCAGATGGGTTTTTACAGCAAGTGACAATGGCCTCCTTTCTAATTTTTCAGGTTTTCATTCAATTCCAATTTCAATATCTGCCACGGTGGGATTTGAACCCACATTCTGAGAGTATTTGTGGGGGAAGTACCGGATTATTACCCCAATGATGTTACCTTTCAACTGCCTCCAACTTCCAAAGTGTTTAGACTAACTGTAGCATCTTCATGCAATCACATAATCCCTACAGTGTGGTAATTGGCCATTCGGCCCAGATCTGCTCTGACCCTCTGAACAGCATTCAGCCTCCCCAAACTTACCACAGCTAATCCATATAGTCTGCACATCCCTGGACCTGACAGGGCAACCTACCTGACCTGCACATCTTTGGATTGTGGGAGGAAACTGGAGCACCTGGAGGAAACCCACACAGACACGGGGAGAATATGCAGTCACCTGAGGATTACCCTTCAGGGTCCCCTTTCCTGGAGAAAGGAGCCTTAGCTTTTCAACACATTTAGTCTGTTTTTGGTAAAAGATGCAGGATCTAAAGAAATGCCAGTCCAACATTTCACTTATCATTCTTGTATAAATTCCTTGTAGAACTTTGGAAACTATTAAGAATGCTTCATCCCTGTCTAACATTGCAATGTTCTGTCAACCATCTCATTTTTTCCCACAGGAGGAGACTCTTTTGGACGTCAAACTTTTGCAAACCATGAAATTGGGAGAAAGTGAGGACTGCAGATACTGGAGATCAGAGCTTAAAAATGTGTTGCTGGTTTTGACCTGCTGCGCTTTTCCAGCAACATATTTTTAAACCATGAAATTGGCCAGGAACTCTTCCTTCATCTCAAACTGTCTGATTTGCATCAACAGCAACAATAAGCAATATCTCAAGGGTTTGTTCCTTGAAAGTCCCTTCTTGTGGAATCTTACTACATGTGTGTCATCGACTTCAGTTTAATCGCAACATAATTAGGGCTTCAGACTGGTTTGTGACCCTTGCACCTGCCAATAATGTTGGGGATGCTCGGTGGAAAATAATGACAGCATTTTCTTGTAGAACTTGAGAAGACATTTGCCCCTTCATTTGGAAGTCCAAAGCCATAAATATAAGATAACCATAAATATCCAAGCAAGGAATTTCAGAGAAACATCTTACCCTAGGGAGTGGTGAGAATGTGGAACTCCCTCCCATGGAAGGTAGCTAAGGTGAGCAGGAAAGATAGGTTCCAAGGGAAGCTAATTGAACCCATGAGGGAGAAAGGAATAAAGGGATTTATTGTTTGGTGTAAGTTGAAGCTTATGATGGAAGCACGTGATCACTTATTTTGGATAAGGGGACTGTGGTGGTAATGTCAACAATGAGAATGAAATTACATTGTGTTCTGCACACTGTTAAAAACTCAGTCATCAGTTTGTTATTGGTCATCTTTATGACCATGCCTACAACTAAAGAGATTTTTCCATCAGGCAGAAGATACCAACAGATTCAAGAACAAAATCTTGTGATTAGACATCTGAATGGATCTCTCAAATTTTAAATTTAATATTGATCTCGCTCTCTGTGCACCTTCTCTGCAGTTGTAATATTGTATTCCTCGCTCTGTTCTGTTTACCCTACTTTGGACAGTATTGTCTGCCTGTACTGCATGCAAGACGAAACTTTTCACTGTACTGAGGTACATGTGACAATAATAAATCAAATCAAAAAAGATGTGTGTTTTACACTTGCTGAGTCCTGCTGGTTCAGTTTTAAGGTACCTATGTCTTTCTCACCCCACTTTAATGATTCCCAGTTATATTGCATACTGCTTTATTGATGGTCCATAGCTGAATTTGACAGAATGGACATTTTTTGACCTGGAAAATCTCAATAGTGCAGTGACATAACTCAATCCAAGACACATGGAGCCAGACGGAGTTCCAAATCCTGCCCTTAAGATTCTGACCCTGGACGTTGCTGACATGAGCCTTCTTTTGGAACGCCAATCCTTCAGAATTGGCCTGGAGTTGCTAGGAATGAAACATTAATCGACGCGATGGAACTGTGAATCAAAGCCTGGATGATGAATCTACGGTTAATAAAACCACCAAAATTTACAGGACTAAAGGTGACCACTTGGCCCACTGAGCTTATGCTGGCTCTCAGAAAGAACACTCATCTTCTGGCTCAGATGCTCACTTTCTGCCCGTAACTCTGTAGGTTTCTCATCCTAGTTCCTTTCCAGCTCCCTTTTAAAATTATTGATGGAATAAGTTTTGAACCACAGAACCATAGATAGGTTCCAGCACAAAACAAGGCCTTTCAGTCCAGCCTGTCTGTGCCAGCCGCCCATTCCAGTCCCACTTCCCAGCCAGTGGTCTGCAGGTTCCAGTGTTTCAGGGCTGGTCCAGGTTTCTTTTCAGTGAGTTGAGGGTTTCCGTGTCCACCAAATTCGGCTGTGAATTCCAGACACCCATCACTCTCAGGAGGGAGAACACTTCTCCCCACATTCCCTCAAATCCTTTTTCCATTCACCCAAACCTCTGTCCCACCACCAATTCAGATCGAGGTCTGTTCAGACCTCAAGAACTCTAAGTGAAAACATTTCTCCATCTCCCCACAAACCCTCGCAATCTTTTGCCAATGATTTTAAATCTACAATCTCTGGTTATTTTCACTTGTCTTCTGTCAGAAATGACTGAAACATTTTTGTTTAAGTTAAAATAATATTGGAATTGAGTACAGGTGTTGTTTGGCTGATAATGTCGATGGGTGGGTTAGTAAGTTTGCAGACAACACAAAGATGGGTGGAGTTGTGGATATTGTAGAAGGTTATCAAAGGATACAGCAGAATACAGATCAGTTGTAGATATGGGCAGAGAAATGGCAGATGGAGTTTAATTCGGATAAGTATGAGGTGCTGCACTTTGGGAAATCAAATGTTAAGGAAAAATATACAGTTAGTGGCAGGACCCTGAACAACGCTGATGCACAGGGGGATCTTCGGATTCAAGTCCATAGCTCCCTGAAAGTGGTCACACATGTAGGTAGGCTGGTAAAGAAGGCGTATGGCATTCTTGTCTTTTTTGGTCGGGGAACTGAGTACAAGAGTCAGGATGGCATATTGCAGCTGTCTAAGACTTTGGTTCGGCCACACACAAGGTATTGAGTCCAGTTCTGGTCACCACATTACAGGAAGGATGTGGGGGCTTTGGAGAGGGTGCAGAAGAGATTTACCAGGATGCTGCGTGGATTAGAGGGTATGAGCTATAAGGAGAGGCTAGAAAAACTCAGGTTGCTTTCTGTGGAGTGGCGGAGGCTGAGGGGAGACTTGTAAACAGTCCATAAAGTTATGTGATGCAGAGATAGGGTGGACAGAATCTTTTTCCCAGAGCTTAAATGTCTAATACAAGGGGGCATGTATTTAAGGTGAGGGGGGAAAGTTCAAAGGAGATGTGAGGGGCAGGTATTTTACACAGATAGTGATAGGACCTGGAACGTGCTGCCAGGGGTGGGGGTGGAGGCAGAGATGATAGGGGTGATTAAGGGACATTTAAATAAGCTCACAGAGGCTTATGGACCACGGGCAGAGGGACTTGCTTAATTTTCTGTCATATTCAACACCCATTCCTGTGCTGTACTGTTCTATGCTCTGTCAGTCAGGGGTCATCCAATCAATTGATGAGGAGTAATTGGCTTTCTAACTGGCTGGGAGTGGGACGTAGCAAGAGTTAAAACAATGGCAAGACAGTGTGAGAGCAGGGAGGATGGGGATGGGGAAGGAGGGGGATGGGGAAGGAGGGGGATGGGGAAGGAGGGGGACGGGGAAGGAGGGGGATGGGGAAGGAGGGGGACAGGGAAGGAGGGGGACAGCAAAGGAGGGGGACGGGGAAGGAGGGGGACAGGGAAGGAGGGGGATGGGGAAGGAGGGGGACAGGGAAGGAGGGGGACAGCAAAGGAGGGGGACGGGGAAGGAGGGGGACAGGGAAGGAGGGGGATGGGGAAGGAGGGGGACGGGGAAGGAGGGGGACGGGGAAGGAGGGGGACGGGGAAGGAGGGGGACAGCAAAGGAGGGGGACGGGGAAGGAGGGGGATGGGGAAGGAGGGGGACGGGGAAGGACGGGGACGGGGAAGGAGGGGGACGGGGAAGGAGGAGGACGGGGAAGGAGGGGCATGGAGAAGGAGGGGGATGGGGGGAGGTGGAGGGGGAAGGAGAGAGAGGGGGAAGGAGGGGGAGCGGGAAGGAGAGGGATGGGAAAGGAGGTGGATGGGGTTAGAGGGGGATGGGAAGGAGGGGCATGGAGAAGGAGGGGGATGGGGGGAGGTGGAGGGGGAAGGAGAGAGAGGGGGAAGGAGGGGGAGCGGGAAGGAGAGGGATGGGGAAGGAGGGGGATGGGGGAGGAGGGGGATGGGGGAGGAGAGGGGTGGGGAAGGAGGGGGATGGGGGAGGAGGGGGACGGGGAAGGAGGGGGATGGGGGAGGAGGGGGACGGGGAAGGAAGGGGGACGGGGAAGGAGGGGGATGTGGAAGGAGGGTGATGGGGGAGGAGGGGGATGGGGGAGGAGGGGGACGGGGGAGGAGGGGGATGGGGGAGGAGGGGGACGGGGAAGGAAGGGGACGGGGAAGGAGGGGGATGGGGAAGGAGGGGAACGGGGGAGGAGGGGGACGGGGAAGGAGGGGGACGGGGAGGAGGGGGATGGGGAAGGAGGGGGACGGGGAAGGAGGGGGACGGGGAAGGAGGGGGATGAGGGAGGAGGGGGATGAGGAAGGAGGGGGATGGGGGAGGAGGGGGATGGGGAAGAAGGGGGATGGGGAAGGAGGGGGATGGGGAAGGAGAGGGATGGGGAAGGAGAGGGATGGGGAAGGAGGGGGATGGGGTTGGAGGGGGATGGGGAAGGAGGTGGATGGGGAAGGAGGGGGATGGGGTTGGAGGGGGATGGGGAAGGAGTGGGATGGGGAAGGAAGGGTTTGGGGAAGGAGGGGGATGGGGTTGGAGGTGGATGGGGAAGGAGGTGGATGGGGAAGGAGGTGGATGGGGAAGGAGGTGGATGGGGAATGATGGGGATGGGGAAGGAGGGGGATGGGGTTGGGGGTAGATGAGGTTAGAGGGGGATGGTGTTAGAGGGTGATGGGAAGGAGGGGCATGGAGAAGGAGGGGCATGGGGAGGGGGAGGGTAGAAGGAAGGAGAGGGGGAAGGAGGGGGAGCGGGAAGGAGAGGGATGGGAAGGAGAGGGATGGGGAAGGAGGTGGATAGCGAAGGAGGTGGATGGGGAAGGAGGTGGACGGGGAAGGAGGGGGATAGGGAAGGAGGGGGACGGGGTTGGAGGTGGATGGGTTTGGAGGGGTAGTGGGAAGGAGGGGGACGGGGAAGGAGGGGGACGGGGAAGGAGGTGGATGGGGAAGGAGGCGGACGGGCCGGAGGGGGATGGGAGAGGAGGGGGATGGGGAAGGAGGGGGATGGGGGAGGAGGTGGATGGGGTTGGAAGGGGACGGGGAAGGGGGGATGGTGAAGGAGTGGGACGGGAAGGAGGTGGATGGGGAAGGAGGGGGATTGGGAAGGAGGGGGATGGGGAGGAGGTGGATGGGGTTGGAGGGGGAAGGAGAAGGAGGGGGACGGGAAGGAGGGGGACGGGGGAGGAGGGGGACGGGAAGGAGGGGGACGGGGGAGGAGGGGGATGGGGAAGGAGGGGGATTGGGGAGGAGGGGGACAGGGTGGAGGGGGACGGGGAGGAGGGGGATGGGATAGGAGGTGGATTGCATCAATGCCTTCTGCAGCCAACCTGCTACCATTTTACGTTACGATTGGAATTAATCATCTCTCACCCTTTCACCTTGTCCACTGACTATATCCCATCCCTCATTCAGTTTCACTCATCCATTATCCTCAGTGTTTTTCAGGGATTTCCACTGGCCCCCTGATGACTAATACATTTCATTTAAAATTCTTCTCTCGTCCTCCAGCCTTTAGAGTCAAGCTAGAAACAAGAACAGAAATTGCTGTCGAAACTCAGCAGGTCTGCCAGCATTTGTGGAGGGAAAGCCGAGTTAATATCTCAAGTCTTATGTTCCTTTCTCAGAACCAGGAGACAGTGAGGACTGCAGATGCTGGAGATCAGAGTCGAGAGTGTGGCGCTGGAAAAGCACAGCTGGTCAGGCAGCATCCGGGGAGCAGGAGAATTGACTTTTCTGGCAAACACCCTTCACTAGGAAATGTCCTAGGCCCAACCATCTTCAGCTACTTCATCAATGACCTTCCCTCCATCATAAGGTCAGAAATGAAGGGCTTATGCCGGAAATGTTGATTCACCTGCTCCTCGGATGCTGCCTGACCTGCTGTGCTTTTCCAGCAACACACTCTCGAACCTTCCTCAGAACTGTTAACCTTGAACTTAACTCTGCAACATATTTGCTTTTACTTTCTCACAGAGTGAAACTTTTGCTCATCAAGCTCTGCTGAACAGATGGCATGGTGGCTCTATAGTTAGCACTGCTGCCTCACAGCGCCAGGGAGCTGGGTTTGATACCACCCTAGGGCAGCTGTTCTCCCCGTTTCAGCTGGGTGCCCTGGTTTTGTCCCATTGTCCAGGGATGTGCAAGCTAGGTGGATCAGCCATTGGAAATGCTGGGCGTTGGGTCTGGGTTCAATGCTCTTCAGAGGGTCGGTGTGGTCTTGATGGGCTGAATGGCCTCCTTCCACACTGTGTGGATTCTATGAATGTAGTTTGGCGGAGGCCTCATTGATTGTGTTTGACATTGAGATAAGACATAGCATTGAGAGTTTGAATGAGTCCCCTGCCCAGGTGCTGCTAAGGGACATTACTTCATGCTATGTTTTGGATGGGATGACATTTGATCGCTCTTTCATTTTTGTCAGAGCTGCAATTTGCTGAGGTCACACAGAAAACACTGGGCACACTCATTAATGCCATATCTGTTCCTCCTTCAATAACCTAATGACAGGCTTCCTGTGCAACCTGAGCTCGGATTGAATTATCTGACTGTGCCTCTATGTTTTTCCATGACGTCTTTGTTATGATTTCTTGAAGACTGTCCTCAAATCTGCCACTTTGCACGACTGTCTGTGCAAAGCAACAACTTGCATTTATATAGTGCCTTTAAAGTAGAAAAGCTACCCCAGGTGGCTTCACAGTAGTGATCATCCAACAAAGGCTTCTGTAGATTTGTTTGGTCTAAGTGGTAGGTTTTAAGGACTGTCTTAAAGGAGGACCAAGAGGTGAAGACACTTAGGGAGGGAAGTTGGGAGTTTAGGATTGAGGCATATGAATGTATATGTCACCAATGGTGCAACAATTGAAGTCAGAGACTGGGAATTGTTGAATCCCAAGGTCTGGGAATTGTTGAATCCCAGAGACTGGGAATTGTTGAATCCCAAGGTCTGGAAATTGTTGAATCCCAGAGACTGGGAATTGTTGAATCCCAAGGTCTGGGAATTGTTGAATCCCAGAGACTGGGAATTGTTGAATCCCAAGGTCTGGGAGGGCTCAAGGGCTGGAGAAGTTTACTGTTAAATGGAGCAGCAAGACTTTGGAGAGATTTGAAAGTGAGGGTAGGATTGAGCATTGGATTTCATTCTGCAGATTTTATCGAGAATCTCTGTGACTTGGCAAGAGTGAAAAGATTATTCTGTTTTTGGGGGTGAGGTATGCTCGTTACAACAAACATCTGACAGCGGATGGTGTGAAGGAATCGAAGATTTAACTCATCATCTCTGCAGCAGAAATAAATTGCTTTATGAATAAAGATTAAAATAATTAAAATGCATGCTCTACGATAACCTGAGAATGCTATTTGTGTCAATGTTGAAGTGAAATGAGTTTCACTTCTCCATGCTGGGCTGATTCAGTGGGTTGAGTATGACAACCCACTCTTGGGCTGAAGTGCACATTCTCACCTGATGTTTTACTGAAACTGACAGAGTGCTGGCTAGGATTTGGGAAATATGTGTTTCCAAGAGTTGGAGTTTGTGGAAGATACAGGGAGGGAAGGTGACCAGGAGAGACATGAAAGAACTGGTCTGAGGTGGCAAAGACAAGGAAGAATGCACCGTTCATGACCTCAGGATGTCTCAGAGTAGTTTGTAGCCAGTGAAATCACGCTATAGCACCTTACAGTACTGTCACCCCTAGAAGGACAAGGGGCAGCAGACACATGGGAGCACCACCCCCTGCAAGTTCCCCTCCAAGTCCCTCACCCTTCTGACTTGGAAATATATCGCCGTTCCTTCAGGGTTGCTGGGTCAAAATCCTGGAAGTCCCTCCCCAAAGGTTCAGCAGTTCAAGAAGGCAGGTCCCCCCACCTTCTCATCGGGTAACTAGGGACAGGCGATAAATGCTGGTCCCAGCCAGTGAGACCCACATCCCAAGAGCAAATTTAAAAATAGGAAACACAATGATTGCTTTATACACAGCAAGCTTCCACAGACAATAATATCACTTTTATCAGACTTTCTGATCTTTCATGACATAAAAATAAAACATTCTGACAAGTTTGGAAGAAGAGTCATATCAGACTCAAGACGTTAACTTTGTTTCTTTCTCCACAGTTGCTGCCAGATCTGCTTCCAGCAATTACAGAATCCCTACAATGTGGAAACAGGCCATTCGGCCCAACAAGTCCACACCAATCCTCTGAAGAGTAATTCACCCATACCCATTCCCCTACATTTCCCCCTGACTAATGCACCTAACCATCCCTGAACACTGTGGGCAATTTAGCATGGCCAATCCACCCGAACCTGCACACCTGTGGACTGTGGGGGGAAACTAGAGCATCTGAAGAAAACCCACGCAGACACGGGGAGAACGTGCAAACTCCACACAGACAGTCACCCGAGGCTGGAATTGAACCCAGGTTCCTGGTGCTGTGAGGCAGCAGTGCTAACCACTCAGCCACCGTGCCACCACAGACAGCAACATCAGTGTTTGCTTTAGATTTCCAGCATCTGCAGTGTTTTGCATCTGTCTGCTGTTTAGTGACATTGTTTGAGGAACAAATATTGTCAGGGACTCTGGGGAGAACTCTCCCTGAATAGTACCATGTGGTCCTACTCTATCTGACAGGGCAGAGAAGATCTTGATTTAATGTCTCCTTGAAAAGACACCAGCTTAGAGAGTGCAGCACCTCCTCAGAACAGCATTCGGAGTATTGGCCTGCTGAAGTGTTTGGAGGGGCACTGGGACTCAGCCTTTTTGGGACAGTGACCCACTGAGCCACAGATTTCACTGATATTTATGGGACCCTGATGTGAACAAATTAGCAGCCACATGCACCTGCATGATAACAGCAACTCTCTGAATTCCTAGACTTTTATACAAACCTATAACATTCTAACAGGATTAATCTGGGGTAAATACATAAAGGGTAATCCTGATGCCCAAGGGGTCCAGAACCAGGGGGTCACAGTCTAAAGGTATAGGGTAGGTCATTTACAACTGAGATGAGGAGAAATGTCTTCACCCAGAGTGTGGGGAGCCTGTGGAATCCTCTGTCACAGAAAGTGGTTGAGGACAAAACACTTTCAATAAGGAGTTAGCTGTAGTTCATAGGCCTAAAGGGATCAAAGAGGATAGAGAGAAAACAGGACCAGAGTTGGATGATCAACCATGCTCATTCTGAATGACACAGCAGGCTCGAAGGGCCGAATGGCCTCCTCCTGCTCCTATTTGCTGTGTTCTCATTTTGGATGCATTGAGACTGTGAATGAAATTGGACAAAGACAAATCTAATTGCAGCCACATTTCCTTGCCCTGCCTAGAATAATGCTGAGGAATCTTATAGAGTCAGTAACTGATGTCTGTCAATAAAAACCCAAAGCCATTTGTTGCATTTTTATGATCCAGGGATACAGGTTATTGGAAGGTTACTCCTGTTAACTCAGTCCTCTGCTGCTCTGATATCGCTTAATGATCCTTGTCTCCACTTGCTGTGCCTCGGGGATCATAAGGAGCAAAGTCAGAGAAGGGCTTGCACTGCATCAGGACATCCCAAAGCCCTTTCCAAAAACTAGCCGATACAAACCGCAGTCACAGATACAGGAGCTGACTTGTGTACACACAAATAACAAGTGGCCAGAGATGGGAACCGGGAGAGTCCCTGATGTAGGATCTTTTCTGTGTGCATGTGCAAGTAAATGAGCCTTTTGGTTTAAGGCCCATTTACCTGATGAAGGGCTTTTGCCCGAAACGTCAATTTCCCTGCTCCTCGGATGCTGCCTGACCTGCTGTGCTTTTCCAGCACCACTCTGATCATGACTTTTGACTGAAAAGTTCACCTGTGAGTCAGCACCACAGACAGCGCTCTGCACTGACACTCCAGCCCAGTTTCAACGACTGAGCTCGAAGAGTAGTGGTCTGAGCCCACTGTCAGCTGAGCTGAGATTTTACATCCAGAAGTGAAAGAGGAGATGTGTGTGTGGTGGAGAGATCAGCAGGTCCATTAACTGTGATGGCTTGATGGAGCACCTCCCAGACCTAGGAGAAGTTACAAAAGTTCTTGCAGAGAATCCAGGGAAAACAGCGAAAGCCTTCGGTATCCTATAGTTCAACTGTTCGTAAGAACTGGAAGCAGGAACAGGCCATTCAGCCCCTCGAGCCTGCACTGCCATTCAACACCACCATAGCTGATCTCATCTCGGCCTCAACTCCACTTTCCACCCACTCTCCATAACCCTTCAACACAATAATAATTTAAAAACTGTCCATCTCCTTCTCAAATTTACTCAATACCCCAGCTCCACCATACTCTGGGGGAGAGAATTCCACAGATTAATGACCTGCGAGAGAAATAATTCCTCCTCAGCTCTGTGTTAAATCTGCTGCCCCTCAACCTAAAACTCTGAGTACACTCCAACTAGACATTCAAGTATTGTTACCTGATAACCGTAATGATGAAAAAAATGTGAGGTTGCCCACTTTGGCAGGAGTAATAAAAATACAGAGTATTAATTAAATGGAGGGAGACTGCAGCAGTCTTTTGTACAGAGGTATCTGGGTGACCTTGTACAAAATGTTAGCAGCTAGGCACAGCAAGTGATGAGGAATGCAAACAGAACGTTAGCCTGGATTGTAAGGTGGGGATGGAATTTTTCTTTTATAGTCACTCACGGGATATGAACAACATTGGCTGGGCTAGTATTTACTGCCTATCCCTGGTTGGCCTTGAGAGTATAAAAACAGCAAAGCCTTAAAAAAGCCTTTTGAAGTTGGAACATTTTCAAAATGATGTGCAAGCAAAGCACTAATAACAAGCTCTTTCACACAGGGAGTAGTTAGGGTCGGAATGCACTGCCTGGAATGTGTTGGAGACAGGTTTAAGGGGGGCATTCAAGAAATGGATAGAAATAGTGAACAGGGATGTGAGGGAAAGGCCAAAGGTTGGCACTAGGGGATAGAACAGTGTAGGCACGATGGGCCAAATGGTCTTCTTCTGCACTGTAACAATCCTGCGATTCTGTGATTTACTACAATTATACCAGAGATTGGGAGGGACACCACTTAGAATACGGACAGCAGTTTGGTCACATCTGTTGAGGGAAGGGCTTACTCTGGAAGTGTTTTATAGCAGATTCACTTGACTGATAGCTGGGATGAAAGGATTTGCTTTATGACAAAAGGGTGAGTAGGTTAGACCTGCATTTGTTTGAGTTTAGAAGAATGAGATTGCATTGAAAGATATGGGATTTGGGAGGGGCTTGACTGGATAGGTGTTTCTCTCTGTGGGAGAATCTAGAACGAGGGGTACAGTTCCAGAATAAAGGGCCTCCCATTTAAAATGGATTTGAGGAGGGATTTGCTCTAAGAGAGGATGGTGTTATCTTTGGAACTCTCTTCCCCAACAAGGAGTGTCACTGGACCAGGGAATGTATCCCAGACTGTTATAGGCAGATGTTTGATTGATCAGCAGACTGAGGGCAATAGGGGACAGGCAGGAAAGTGGATTCAAGGCTATAATCAGTGCCATGATTGTCATGATTAATGGTGCAAACTGGAGGGGCCAAATAGTCCCGTCCTGTTTCTATTGTCTACCTTCCTATTGTAAGTGCAAAGCATATGGTGCATTGTTTAACAGCCTCTGACATTAATGTACATATTATACATCCAGGAGCCAGGTTGGAATCATTCAGCCTCCAAACTTAATTGACGCTGTTTCAGATACTATTCCCCTTACACCATAACTGCCCGATTTAAATGAGTTTAATTGGATTCAATGTAGGGCATCCTTATTAGATATTAATATTTCAATCTGACAGCTGCTTCTTTTGCTGTACTTATATTCCAATTCCATTATCTAACTGTCCTGTCAATCTCTGATTACCAGTTGCTGTCAATGCACCATTTCAAATGTCTCACTGTTGGAAAATATTTCACAAGATTTCCTGAATCTTTGTGAAATTTTAAGTCAGAAAAGTCACAGGGATTTGTTTTGAAGGGAAACATTTTAATTCACTGGATCTATGAAACCAAGTATACTGATGCATAAGTTATAATGTTCCTTTGTTACCTCCACTTCCAACACACTCAGGGTGAGGTCCCAGAGGACTTGAGAATTGCTAATGTTGTCCCCTTGTTTAAGAAGGGTATCAGGGATAATCCAGGTAATTCTAGACCTGTGAGCCTGATGTCAGTGGTAGGGAAGCTGCTGCAGAAGATACTGAGGGATAGGATCTACTCCCATTTGGAGGAAAATGGGCTTATCAGTGATAGGCAGCATGGTTTTGTGCAGGGAAGGTCGATCCTTACCAACTTAATAGAATTCTTTGAGGAAGTGATAAAGTTGATTGATGAGGGAAGAGCTGTAGACTTCATAAACATGGACTTCAGTAAGTCATTTGATAAGGTTCCCCATGGTAGGCTGATGGAGAAAGTAGAGTTGTATGGGGTCCAGGGTGTACTAGCTAGATGGATAGAGAACTGGCTGGGCAACAGGAGACAGAGAGTAGTCAAAATGGAGACCTGTGACCAGTGGTGTTCCATGGGGATCCGCGCTGCGACCAGTATTGTTGTGATATACGTAAATGATCTGGAGGAAAGTATAGGTGGCCTGATTAGCAAGTTTGCAGCTGACACTAAGATTGGTGGAGTAGCAGATAGTGAAGGGGACTGTTAGAGAATACAGCAGAATATTGATAGATTGGAGAGTTGGGTAGAGAAATGGCAGATGGAGTTCAATCTGGACAAATGTGAGGTGATGCATTTTGGAAGATGCAATTCAAGAGCGAACAATACGGTAAATGGAAAAACCCTGAGGAAAATTGATATACAGAGAGATCTGGGTGTTCAGGTCCATTGTTCCCTGAAGGTGGCAATGCCGGTTGATAGAGTGATCAAGGAAGCATATGGCATGCTTTCCTTTATCGGACGGGGTATTGAGTACAAGAGTTGGCAGGTCGTGTTACAGTTGTATGAGAGTTTGGTTCAGCCACATTTAGAATACTGCGTACAGTTCTGGTCCCCACATTACCAAAAGGATGTGGATGCTTTGAAGAGGGTGCAGAGGAGATTCACCAGGATGTTGAGTAGATTGGGATTATTTTCATTAGAAAGAAGGAGGTTGAGGGGGGACCAGGTTGAGGTCTACACAATCATGAGAGGTATAGACAGGGTGGATAGCAAGAAGCGTTTACCAAGAGTGGAGAACTCAATTACTAACGGTCACTAGTTCAAGGTGAGAGGGGAAAAGCTTAGGGGAGATATACGTGGAAAGTTCTTTACACAAAGGGTGGTGGGTGCCCGGAATGCATTGCCAGCGGAGGTGGTAGAGACAGGTATGATAGCGCCATTTAAGATGTATCTAGACAGATACATGAATGGGCAGGGAGCAGGGAGGTACAGATCCTTAGAAAACAGGCTGCAGGTTTAGATAGAGGATCTGGATCTGCGCAGGCTTGGAGGGCTGTAATTTTCTTTGTTCTTTGTCCTCCCGCATGGCCTCCTGTACTTCACCCTGCTCCAGGACTCTGCTGCCTGTATACTGACCCAAACCAAGTCATAGAATCCCTACAGTGTGAAAGTAAGCCCTTTGGCCCATCAAGTCCACGTCAGCTCTCTGAAGAGCATCCCACCCACATCCACCTCCCTAGCCTATCCCTGTAACCCTACATTTCCCATGGCTAGTCCACCGCACTGCACATCCTTGGACACAATGGGCAATTTCCCATGGCCAATCTACCTAAACTGAAAATCTTTGGATTTTGGGAGGAAACCAGAGCACCCAGAGGAAACATGCGCAGGCACGGGGAGAATGTACATACTTCACACAGACAGTCGCCTGAAGGTGGGATCGAACCCAGGCAGCAGAGCTAATCACTGAGGCACCTTGCCACCCCCATTAGCCACTGCCTCCTGTGGTTACTGAGCTCCACTGACTTCAGTTACCTCAACATCTCATTGCTAAAATCCTTATCCTTGTTCCCAAACCCTCTAATGGCCTTGTCTGAACCGACCAACCAATTAACACTTAACTATTTACAGTTCTATAAGATCTCAGAGTTACATATAGTCTTGGTGATGTACTGACTACTTACACAGAGCAAAGACACAGTTACTGCAAGCTGGTTATTACTGCAACTGCTAGCTAGCCTGATCGTGGAACATTACACATTCACAATGCCATCAAAATATCTTCAAGAGGCATTGGCTGAACTGTTAAGTATTGCATTAAAATGATGCTGTTTCCATACACAATACACTTGGACATTTTTTCTTCCAATTCTGGTTTAGTTGTCACAGTATCACCTGTTCCAACTTGCGTACAAATTGACCCCAGAATGGAAACCGTTCACAACCCAGGGACCACCTGCATTTAGATATTGCCAGTGAAAACCAGGCATTATCTGTTCGGGGGGCAGCATCTGATCATGAAATCTTTAAAAAAAAAGTATGAAGCCTTTTTCTTTATTGTTCAATAACAGGACTTTCACACTAAATGGTAAGGTCTGAGGGAGTGTTGCTGAACAAAGAGACCTTGAAGTGTAGGTTCATCGCTCCTTGAAAGTGGAGTCGCAGGTAGATAGGATAGTGAAGAAGGCGTTTGGTATGCTTTCCTTTATTGGTCAGAGTATTGAGTACAGGAGTTGGAAGGTCATGTTGCAGCTGTACAGGACATTGGTTAGGCCACTGTTGGAATATTGCGTGCAATTCTGGTCTCCTTACTATCAGAAAGATGTTGTAAAACTTGAAAGGGTTCAGAAAAGATTTACAAGGATGTTGCCAGGGTTGGAGGATTTAAGCTATAGGAAGAGGCTGAACTGGCTGGGGCTGTTTTCCCTGGAGCGTCGGAGGCTGAGGGGTGACTTTCTAGAGACTTATAAAATCATGAGGGGCATGAACAGGATGGAGGAGTCCAGAACTAGAGGGCATAGTTTTAGGATGAGAGGGGAAAGATTTAAAAGGGACCTAAAGGGCAACTTTTTCACACAGAGGGTGGTGTGTGTATGGAATGAGCTGCCAGAGGAAGTGGTGGAGGCTGGTACAATTGCAACATTTAAGAGGCATCTGGATGAGTATATGAATAGGAAGGGTTTGGAGGGATATGGGCCAGGTGCTGGCAGGTGGGACTAGATTGGGTTGGGATATCTGGTCGGCATGGACGGGTTGGACTGAAGGGTCTGTTTCCATGCTGTACATCTCTATGACTCTATGAACAGGAACCTTAAAAGAAACTCTATCAGAATAAAACGATATTGTCAAAGTAGAAGAGAAAAGATGTTGAGGAGCAACCTGATAGAAAATTCCAAAATAATGAGAGGTATGGATAGGATTAATGGTAGGTGTCTTTTCCTGAAAATGGGGATTTCAAGACTCGTGAGCAGATTTTTAAGGCGAAAGGAGAGAGATTTAAAAAAGACCTGAGGAGCAGCTTTTTTTACATGAGGCTGGTTCATGTGAGGAATGAACCTCCAGAGGAAGTGCTGGATATGGGTACAATTACAATTTTTAAAAGACATTTGGATAAGGGCATGAATAGGAAAGGTTAAGAGGGGTATGGGCCAGGGGCAGGCAGGTGGGACTAGATTAGTTTGGGATTATGGTCAACGTGGACTGGTTGGACCGAAGGGTCTGTTCCAGTACAGTATAATGCGATGGCTTTATGTTTGTGGAGTATAGTAAAGGGTGGTAGAATGGATGAATCATATTGCAGGCCAGAAACAGGTCATTTGATAGAAGCAGCCATTTCTGGCTGTGTATACTCCTCATATTCCTACTCTGACCTTCTTCACCAATTCACAAGGTTTCTGACTCTCTCTGCCCAGTGCAGCAGTGAGAACGTGCTATACTGTCAAAAGTGGTGACTTTTTGGATGAGTTAGAAGCCCAACATATCTGGCAGTTTAGGTGGAAGCAAAAGATTCTAGAACACTTTGTTTTGAAGGAGAGAAGGGGTCCTTTCCCTGGTGCCCTGACCAATATCCATCTCTCAATCAATGACCAGATCATCTGTTTAGAATCACCTCACGTTCATCCTCCCTACTCTCTAGGTAAGGACTGCTCCTGAATTTCCAATTGGATGTATTCATAGTTACTCATATTTTGGATTTTCCCCACATCGAGCCTATTGAATGTTTTGCTAATTTGAAAAACCTTTTTGAGGACACCCCTAGTTTACACTTCCCTGGAGGAGAGGAAGCCAGTTACACTCTGCAACTAAGGTTCTGCAGCGTGGGAATCTGTCAAATACTTAAACAAGGGCTGAATAGATGTCAAACTAAATGAAGAGATCAGATGGTGAAGTACTGCAGAGTTCAGTATAGCTGGGTGGAAGACTGAATGCTGCTGTTGGATGCAGTGACACAGAAATCTTGGAGCTACAACACTGCAATCCTGATCAAAGCAATCTGTGAAAGGTCCAAGCTTCTAATGTGTCCCCGAAACGTGAGAGCGCTTGCCTCAGATAGTAACTGAATGAATAGCTTCTCATTTAACCTTGCAAATTTAGTGAACTGATTGAATTACAGGACAAAGGTGCAGAATGTCGGGGGAGGGTAATGATGAAATAAGGGAATATGTATAATGAAGTGCACTGTAACTTTATGGTGGTTCCTGGATTAGTATGCCTAGGAACTGGACTAGTAATCAAAAGAATTTAATTTCAACAAAAGTTATTTAAGAATATGTTTTTTACGAAAGTGAATGGAAGTGACAAAGAAGCAGTTGGATTGTCCAAAAAAACTCCAAATATCTCTTAGACAAAGAAGAGATTTACTAGCTTTTCATGACCTCAAAACATCCCAAAGAATATTTCTGGTCAAAAGCAAACAAGTTTGCAGACATCCCTCAATAGAAACCTGCCAACCTTGCCCACGTTACTCTTAATACCCTTTGAAATGGTGGATTAAAAACCAGTTAGCGTTGTAATTATTTCAGTAAGGACAATACTGCCTGGCCTGAGCTATCCACAATCCACACACAAACATAAAACAACCCCAAATGCCCCTTGTTACCAACACCCCCACCAGGGGATGCAACCACTCACTGTCTCCTTCCTCAAAATCTTCCATAACTGGGTGGAGGCTGGTACAATTACAACATTTAAAAAGCACTGGATGGGTAGATGAATAGGAAGGATTTAGAGGGATATGGGCTAAATCATAAAATCCCTACAGTGTAGAAACAGGCCATTTGGCTCAACAAGTCCATACCAACCTTCCAAAGAGTATTCCATCCAGACCCATTCCCTTTTTACACTACATATCCCATGGTTAATCCACCTAACCTACACATCCCTGAACACTATTGGCCAATTCACCTGACCTGCAGAACCTTTGGGCTGTGAGAGGAGACTAGAGTACCTCCCTAGTCTGGGAAACCCACACAGACGCGGGGAGAATGTGCAAACTCCACACAGTTGCCCGAGGCTGGGATCAAACCCAAGTCTCTGGCGCTGTTAGGCAGCTGTGCTAACCACTGAGCCACCGTGTCACCTGTTGCTGGCAAATGGGGGATCAGATTAATTTCGGATATCTGGTCAGCATGGATGAGTTGGACCAAAGCATGTTTCCATGCTGTACAGTTCTATGACTCTATCTGGTTCTGAATGGGACACTTGTGGGACTAAATTCCTTAATTGTGAGTGGATTTGGGATTAGATTAGGTTTCAGTGCAGCTAGATGGGATGTCTAGAAGTGGGAATGTACACGTGTTACCCTGATGCAATAAGGATTAACAGCTTGGGCATAAAGTGAAGCACAATGGGCAATGATGCTTCCTGCTGAGCTTGAAGAAAATATTCACAAAGGTCGGGATTCCTTTGTGTTGATTACACCTCTCCCAATGTCAGCCTGACTTCGTTACCAAGTTAAAACCTCAAGATACGCAACAGTGATGATGTAATCAAAGGTAAACAGCGAATCACTGCGAGGTATTTTCATAGGCAGCAAACCAGAAAGTACAGAGAACATAGAACATTCCAGTGCAGTACAGGCCCTTCGGCCCACGCTACAGCACAGTACAGGCCTTTGGCCCACGATGTTGTGCCGACCTGTGGTACCAATCTGAAGCCTAGCTATCCTATACTATTCCATTATAATCCATATGTTTATCCAATGACCATTTAAATACCCTTAACGTTGGTGAGTCTACTGCTGTTGCAGGCAGTGCGTTCCATGCCCTTACTACTCTCTGAGTAAGGAACCTACCTCTGACATCCGTCCTATATCTATTACCCTTCAATTTAAAGCTTTGTCCCCTCATGCTCGCCATGACCACCAAAGGAAAAAGGCTTTCCCTGTCCATGCTATCTAACCCTCTGATTATCTTATAAGTCTCTATTAAGTCACCTCTCAACCTTCTTCGCTCTAATTAAAACAGCCTTAAGTGCCTCGGCCTTTTCTCATTAGAGGCTCCATCCATACCAGGCAACATCTCAGTAAATCTCCTCTGAACCCTTTCTAAAACTGGACGTAGGTTTGCTCACTGAGCTGGTTGGTTCATTTTCAGACATTTTGTCACCATAACTCAGTAACATCTTCAGTGAGCCTCTGATGATTCCTGCTTTCTATTTATATGTTTGGGTTTCTTTGGGTTGGTGATGCATTTCCTATGGTGATGTCATTTCCTGTTCTTTTTCTTGGTGGGGGTGGTAAATCGAGTCCAAGTTAATGTGTTTGTTGATAGTGTTTCGGTTGGAGTGCCATGATTCTAGGAATTCTCGTGCATATCTCTGCTTGGCTTGTCCTAGGATGGATGTGTTGTCCCAGTTGAAGTGGTGTCCTTCAATCTGAGCTACAAATCTTCTCAAAACTCATCTTTCCAAAGCTTCCACATCCTTCTAATAATGTGGTGACCAGAACTGTACACAATACACCAAGCACGGCCACACCAGAGTTTTGTACAGCTATAGCATGACGTTATGGTTCTGAAACTCAATCCTTCTACTAATAAAAGTTAACATACCGTATGCTTTCTTAACAACTCTATCAACCTGGGTGGCAACTTTCAAAGATCTATGTACATGGACACCAATCCTTGAAAGTAAACATCACTGAATCCCTACAGTTTCTTTTTTATAGTTAGTTAAATAAATCATTGGGATATGCAGATGCCCAAAGTTTGCGCGAAGATTTGTAGCTCGGGTGCTCGTTGTTGTGGTTCTGTTCGCCGAGCTGGAAGTTTTTGTTGCAAAAGTTTCGTCCCCTGGCTAGGCGACATCATCAGTGCTTGGGAGCCTCCTGCGAAGCGCTTCTTTGATGTTTCCTCCGGTGTTTATAGTGGTCTGTCCCTGCCGCCTCCGGTTATCAGTTTCAGCTGTCCGCTGTAGTGGTTGGTATATTGGGTCCAGGTCGATGTGTTTGTTGATGGAGTTTGTGGATGAATGCCATGCCTCTTGTTTAGCAAGGTGCAACTTTTTCAATGTCTTTTTTAAACAGCGTAAGAGTGGAAGTTCCAATCAGTGCAGTGATTTCCACCCAATTGCAGTGTGGAAGTGACAGGGGGAGAGGGAGGGTAAAGGCCACTTTCTCAAGAATTACTGACGACAACTTCTGGATTTGCATGTTTAAAGAACACAGATTCACTGTCACTCTCGGAGGATTGATGATGTGGATGGGCTGGTGTTGGTCTAGGGTGGACAAGTTCAGAAGTCAGATGGCTCCAGGTTATAGTCCAACAGGTTTATTTTAAATCACAAGCTTTCAGTGTGCCACTCCTTTGTCAGAGGCTTGATGACATTGATTACTGACAGGTTTTGCTATTTTCCTATCAGATGTCCTTGTTGGAACAGAGTACTTTTACCTGGTCTGATATGGGATTCCCAGACGTTGACACTGAAATGTATGAATTGCTGGCTGAGCTGGACAAACACGAATTCAAACTCCAACCGAGTCACAGAGACAGTAATACTGGGCTGTTCACATTGCTCCAGCTTTGGGAAGCTGTTGACAAATCCTGACCTGCTTGCAGACAGGGTCATTCTGGGGGCATTTGCTGAGGCATTAATTGGCACCTCTGGCATTCACAAGCAGTTCCTCAATAATGCAAACAGCTGCTCCGCGGGATGTGGACAGTGAGAGAGTGCGGGTGGCTGACAGCAGAGAAGCATCGACATAGATATCATTACAGCAATGGGAAAGGCTCCAACATTGATGAAAGGATTTCAATTACACGCTTATATAAGGTCAGATCCAAGTTCATACATTTTCATGTTCTTCTGCAGCATCTCAGAGTCCCTTGCTCTGTTGAGTGATTGTTGGAATTCAAAGTAAAGAGTGAAATGGAAGCAAAGTGATTTGTATGGAGAGCATTTCCTGCTGGGTACGGATCCTGTTTTGATCTAAGGTTGTACCTGCCGCTGGAGTTTATAAAGGATTTTGAAACATTTAAACCTTCTTTGAATGGAGTCACTTTTTATTTGTTCTGTAATTGAATCATTTGCGTTTGTTTGGCCAGATATAGGAACATAGGCGATAGGAACTGGATTAGGCCATTCTGCCCCTCCAGCCTGTGCCACCATTCAATGAGATCAAGGCTGACCTGTGGCTTAACTCCATGTTGATTAAGCCAATGACAAAGTCTATCATCAGTACTTCAAGGAGTGCCACACCTACCGAAAGGTGAGCCAGGAAGAAGGACAACATAATCTTTAACATTACAATCAAACATCTCCAGGATTTCTGTGATTTGCCTTCCCAGGGCTGTCCAGTTTAACTACAATGATTTCACACTGAGCTACATGTAACACGTCAAAACTAAACTGGCCCAGGAGGGAGCGGTGTCATGGTGGCTCAGTGGTTAGCACTGCTGCCTCACAGTGCCAGGGACCCGAGTTCAACTCCACCCTCAGGCAACTGTTTGTCGCTGTCTCTGTGTGGGTTTCCTCCCACCATCCATAGATGTACAGGTTAGGGTGGGATTGGACATGCTAAATTACCCATGGTGTCCAGGGATGTGCAGGTTAGGGTGGGATTGGCCATGCTAAATTACCCATGGTGTGCAGGTTAGGGTGGATTGGCCATGCTAAATTACCCATGGTGTGCAGGTTAGGATGGATTGGCCATGCTAAATTACCCAGGGATGTACAGGCTAGGTGGATTAGCCATGGGAAATACAGGGTTATACAGATGGGGTGGGGGTTGGATGCTCTTTGAAAGGTCACTTGATGGGCCAAATGGCCTGCTTCCCCACTGTAGGGACTCGATTCTATGTTTAAAATCTACTAATCTCACAAAAACAGCCTGTAAAATATTTGCAAGGGCACCTCACCAATGTTTTGAACGGCTGTCCATTGCTGATATGGTGACACCTTCACCTTTAAACATCAGGAAAGTATCTTGCTGTATGTCTGCTCCTAGACCCAACCAGAGTTTCCAATCCTAAACTGCTTAATTTATGTTTAAATCATTGAAGATTTGGATATTCCTGGTGTCATTGGCAGGGCTTGTTTTTTTATCTCAGTTGGTTGGGTGGCTGGTTTGTGATGCAGAGTGATGCTAACAGTGAGAGTTCAATTCCCACACCATGAGGGACTCTCCTTCTCAACCTCTCCCCCTGCCTGAGGCCCAGTAACCCTCATTAAACCACCAATAGTTGTCTCTCTAAGAAGACAGCAGTCATTGGTGCAGCAGGACTACACAGACTTGACTTTATTTGAATCACTGGCAGAAAAATCAAAATTGAACCATCATCAGTTCCTTCAGGATTGAAGGGAATTAGCTACAGTAGGGATTCTCAGACTGGGAATCTGGTTTGGGATTTACTGGGGGGGAGGGGAAGAGGGTTAACTCGGATCACATGATTTCTGGGAAATGCTGTCTTTAACTTTTCAAAATGACTTTCATACCTTCTCAAATGAAACAAATCAGACTTTCGCAGAACTGAAAACCAACCAACATTGATTTTTCCTCCACTTTGCTTCCAAATAGCAAAAACATATTATGACCCTTCAGCACAACTTTCAATTTTGCCTCACTTTCCTGAGGAAAACACGAACAGCAGATGCTCGGGAATTCTACCGATTACAAGTTCCTCTCTACGCCACACATCACCTTAACGCGTATCAACATTGTCATTCATTCTCAGTCACTGGGTCAAAATCCTGGCCTTCCTTCATAAACAATATGGTGTATCCCCCCTCTGCCTAGGAACTGCAGCGGTTCAAGAAGGCGTCTCACTAGCACCTACCCCAGGGACAATTAGGGATGGGCAATATATGTTGGCATAACCAGTGATGCCAACTCCGGATGAGTAAATAAGGTAACCATACTCAGCTCTCAATTCATTTCAGAAAGATCATTTAATGTTATCCCCACTTTGCAACAAGAAGTAATGGATCAATGAATTGCGAGGAGTTTTGTTCCGTTTTGACACTGTGAGAGGCACTATGCTGCACATCATGGGCATCATTGCTTGAGATTCTCTCTGTAGAAAGCAGTCAGAGTGGAAAATAATGATAGATGGATAATTTCCAGTGACTGCTGTAAAAAAGGCTGAGCTGTCATCGGATTGGACAAAATTGATTCAGGAAATCAAGCATAAAGTACCATGTAGGTTGAAAGGAACAGAACGTTTGAAAATTGATTTTGTCACAATGTCATTATTTAAATTTAAAATCAGTTGACTGCTTCGAGTGTCTGAATTGAAGGGATTTATTTCCCAACGTGACAGGTGCTTCAATATATAGGGCCAAGGATATTTTTCTTTGGAATTCTACGTAAGTTAGAACTCCAACCCATGGGGTGCCTGTTTAAAGAGGAGGTCTGTCTGACAGAATCCCACATAAAGAGAGAGATTATTGAGGATCTATGGAGAGGGGAGGTGATGGAAAATGATTTCTGCTGGTGAGATAATCCAGGATGACTGATCATTTTTTGATCCAATGTGTTTAACAACTGCTAAAAATTAAAGTGGAGGCATTTGCTGCCAAGGTAGAAGACGTGTGATTACCACAAACTAGCCATGGCACGGAATTTCTCCAAACATTCCCCTTTTCATAAAAAGAAACATTCTCCTCTACTAACAATTGCGACAAGTAACAAAGAGACCCAATATCCATGGTCAACAAAAAAACTTATCATTCAATTATGGAACTATTCTAGTCAGTCCCACTTCCCTCAGTCTCTGCACATGTACTGCATTCACAATTTTTAAGTTGTGCAGGTCTTTTGAAGGTACGTGTGCAAATTGCCACTGGCTGGTACCGATGGTAATGCTCCTTCTCTGATGATTGTCATTCCCCTGGTGAGTGCTATTGCCATAGTAACAGTGATGCTGATCTACAAATATTGTTAAGTTGTAGAGGGTCTCTGGCACTGATGTTCATTTGCTACTCTGCCTACAATAAAGCAACTGCTCCTCTCCTTATATCTGTGATTACTACAATATATCTGGTTGCTCATGTTCACTGCCTACAACCAAGGTAAGAACAGTTCCACACAGATTCCAAGTTGCCACATGAGCTTTTATTGACAGTGTTGAATGTTTGTACTCTGACTGGCTCTCAATGCTCAGATCAAACAAAGACTTCTTAGTTTTATCCGAGAGAAACTTGGCTTCCTGACATTTCACCTTCATTTTGTCATTCACTCCTGTGGATACTTCTGGCTTCAGCAGTTTTTATTTCTTTCAGCAGTTCAGGTGCAACATCAGGATTGTCTCCATTTCTCCACAACTCCTTTACCAATTCTCACTGCCTACTCAGCCTTTCCATTTGACATGGAGTACTGTGGAGATGACATGCCATGTTGAATTTTTAAAATCATTTCCAAAGACTTTGAAGTCTTCATTCATGAACTGAGGGCGACTGTCACTCATCACTGTTGCCGGGATGCTGCTTTCTGGTGTCCTACAATCTCACTGATAGTCTGAGGTCAGTGTCTATCTACCCCTAAACAGTCAGAATACTAGCGGACAGTGACAAGCTCATCAGCTCTTGTGAGAGTGAATGGATCGTCTCCTAGTTTCACTCACGGTCTATTAGGGATGTAATGTTTCATAAGGGGCTCTTTATCCTCCTTGACTCGGTATTTGTTATAAACACTGCATTGTCTGAGGTGATCTTCAATCTCATTGTTCATGTTGGGCCAGTAAAGTACTTCCTGAGGCTCAATTGCTTGATGACTTGTTTCCAAGCTCTTCAGCATCTCTTCTCCCATCTCCGTAGCAATAATGATTCTTTTTCCTTTGTCAGTAACGAGGGGTCATAATTCCAGGATTGTCAGCATGAGAGCTGGGAGGGAGATGAGGAGAAACATCTTTATCAGAGAGTTGTTAGGATGTGGAGGTGTTGGAGTTGGACTGGGGTGCACCTTATGAAGGGGCTACACTCTGAAAGCTTGTGATTTCAAACAAACCTGTTGGATTATAACCTGGTGTTGTGTGACTTCTGACTCAGATCCTTGTTGGGATTTGGAATGCACTGTCTGGGAGAGTTTTGGAGGCAGATTCGATCAGAGGTTTCAAAGGACAGCTGGAGATATATTTGAAAGTGATGACATTAGAGGGTTACAGAGATAAAGCTGGAGAGTAGTTACTCTTTTGCGAGCTGGTGCAGACACAAAGGGCCAAATAGCCTCCTACTTTACAATAAAATTCCATGATTCTATGTTACCTTGGGAAGTCACTGCATTACTGTTTACCCACTACTCTTTCATAGCAACAAGTGTATCCTTGATGCTTGCAGATCATCCTTGCATCACTATTTCCTGCTTCAGTCGGGGAAGGAAGGGAAACTTGGGGAGGGCAGGAATGTTGGATCAGCCATGTTCCTATTGAATGGCAGAGCATGCTGGAGAGGCCAAACTGCCCGTTCCTGTCCCTATTTCTCATGGTCTTATGCAGCACTAGGGGTTTCCATCTTCTTGTGTAGTTCACTTGTGCAAGGTGACTTATCTTTCAGTTTGAATGGGTTGATGACTTTCAGCACGATGAGCTGTAAGAGTTCACACACTGTCTTCAGCGTGCTTCATAAGGGGTATTACTCTATGCAGCATATTAGTAACGTAGTCTGTTTCCATTCCTTGTATGGTCATGTCCAGATGATATCTCTACAAATAATGGAACATTCATGCAGATACTTTACAGCAGATAGGCATAGTGGGAGGAAGATGCTCTGAAGTGGCTTATGGTCAGACCCCAATGTTCCTTTGTCTCTCCCAAGCAATGATTGATTAAAACAACTGCAAGCAAAAATAATGGCCAGACACTGTTTCTCAGTCTGAGCAGAGTATCATTCAGTTAGTGTTACTGTCTGGATCTAAGTGTAACTGGCTGTGCTCCTGGTATTAATGTTACTCCAAGTCCTGTCTCACCGGCGTCACACTGCAAGGTGATTTCCCCATTGATGTTGTAGTACCACACCACTGATGTTACTATGATCCTGGAGAAAGCTGTTTCTGGTTCTGTTCCCTTGGTTAGCACTGAGCTTCCGCGAGGTTCACATGCTGATGACAGAACGGGCAGGAACTCTGCTAGATAGCTCACATATCCCAGCGATTATTACACTGCTATTGGTTGCTGCACCTCTGTTACAGATCTCCCCGTGTCAGGATCTGGGTGAAGTCCTTGTGCTGTCAGTGCATGGGCTCTGTAGTTTATTTCGGGTATGTTCACTCCTTCTCTTGTTTGGTTCGAGACTCACCCAGCGAGCTCTGTTGAGCGGTCACTATGGACTCTGATCGCAGTCAGTAACTATTCCGTCAGTTGTGTTGCCATGTTCAGAAACTCACAGCTCCCACTTTAGCTCCCACTCCAGCAAGATCACAGACTATCTCCTGATAGCTGCAGTGATCCTCCCTGGAGCAGTAGAAATGCCAAACAGGGTACAAACCATCTGTACCTCCCCCGTGCTGTGAGAAAGTTGCTGTTTCCATTCCTCTCCTGCTGTGGCTAGTGCCCATCCTTCACACCGAGGGCAGTAAAGACCATTACCTTGGCAAAGTGGCAAAATCTCTTCAGCGGTTATCACGGGGTGATGATATCCAAAGAATAGCAGCCAAAGCACGGGCCTGTGGAGTGGTGAGGCCAAGTGAGTGATGGAGGAGGAGGAGGCGTGCAATGGCAGAAACGCCAGGGTGAGGGGAATGTGGCTGCACCCCAGCCTGGGCTCTCCCAACGGGTGAACAGCAGGTCCCAGGGTGAATCCACCACCACACCCACTCTGGCCCAGTCTCGCAGGGTGAGCCCAGGCTCCAGGTCCATGGCTAGGCCGAGTTGCCTGGTTAGGGGGAAGGTGGGGTGTGATGAGATTGGTCCCAGTGCAGGACCCTGCTGCAGCAGATTGGCCTAGTGTGAGTTCATGATAGTAATGGTGTCGGTGAACGTGAGACGGTGCTGGACAGCAGCGACTCTTTGTTCCCACAGCAGCGGTGGCACAGTGAAGCATGGTTACAGCAATGTAGCCAGTTTAGCCACAGGGGTATTGGGGTGTAGGAGCCCAGATCAGGCCCAAAGCTGAGCGAGAAGTGGGAGCTGTTCCAAAGACCAGCTATCCTTATTAAAATAAGATGATTAAAACTTTGTTGCTTTACTTTCCTGGCTTTATTTTGGTTTATTTTCTGTGTTTCAACATGGTGCTGGAGAGTGGCAACACTATACAACTCTTTTCACAGTATTTTTAACAAGATGCACATGATAATAAATCAAACCAAAGATCTCTTCAGAGGGTTACTGAGATCCTTTGATTTCAGTTATTTTCTGTAATACTCAAGTTTTCTAACTAAAAAGGGGTTATATTAACCTCAAAGCTCAGTGGCAGCACATTCAATTCTTTTAACAGTAGAATATTTCAAAAGGGGCGGGCTATTGGACAAGAATACACAGAGTGGGGGAATTGGATATCAATATCATAGAGCTACCACATCCACAATGGGTCAAACGGCTTCTTTCTGTGCTGGATCAATGATTTGAACAGATTTGTGAACATTAAATAATTTGACATGTTCCACATTAGCTTTCCAAAGCCAACTCCAGGCTCAGAATGCTGAATATCTTTTGAATTTACCTGCTATTTCCATGAGTACCTGGTTAGCAACTTCGAAGGCACATTCCAAGAATGTTTCTAGGAGCTGGGATGTAATTTCAGGATAAGAGGGAAACACATGCAGGTTAATAAAGCACTCTGACCCCCAGCCATTGGGAAACCCATAGTCAAACTTGTTGATTGGTATGAATTTCAGGTTTATTGCAAGACACATTCATCAACTTAAAGTCCTTTGATTGTAACTGTTAAACACTGAAATCTATGTCATGCGCTGAGTGTTCAGACTTCATTTAATATTTTAAAAGGATATGACTTATTTACACACCCAGCACTTGTGTTCGATCGAATGCCAAGTAGATTAATACAGGATTCATACATTATGTAAAGATAAAGTCACCAGAGCTGACCAGACCATGAAGATACTCTCTCATCAGACACAGAGAGAGAGAGACAGAGAGAGAGACAGAGAGAGAGAGAGAGAGAGAGAGACAGAGAGAGAGACAGAGAGAGAGAGAGAGACAGAGAGAGAAACAGAGAGAGAGAGAGGGAACCAATGGTGGTTTAACCTGAGGGTCACCATGCCTCAGGCAGGGGGAGAGGTTGAGGAGAGTCCCTCATGGTCACCTCAGCCAGTCTGGGAATTGAACCCACACTGTTGGTACCATTCCACTGTCCAGTCAACTGAGCCCCATGTGTTATATATTATCTTTCCTAAAGATATAGGCATATGTTCTATATTGTGCTAGCACCAATGACATATTACAGGGTAGGTCAGTCCCAGGAACCAGATATCATGTAAAATGCTTCAAATGAAACCACCTGCAGCTAACCGGTTTAATTTCGATTTTCTGAAGACCAGTCAACCTAGTGAAAGCCAATATGAACTATCAGTAATCCATCTCTACCAGCTGTAACCCCTCAGGCTCCTTGCTGTCCCGCCCTCTCTCTCTCTCTCACACACCATCAAGTCCCTCCCTCACTCTCCATCTCCCTGCTGCCCCTCTCTTCCTCACTCTCTGTCTCCCTGCTGCCGCTCCCTCGCTCTCTCTCTCCCTCTTCTCTAACCCCGCTGTCCATCCAATCTCCCTCCCTCTCTTCCTGCTCTCTCTCTCTCTCAATCTCTTCCTGCAGACTCCCTCTAGTCTCCCCTGCAGTCTTCCTCTTGCCACAGGGTATCTGTCTCTCTCACTTGACCCCCAAGTCCACGTATCTCCCTGCAGTCTCTATTTCTCTCTCTCCCCTTGTTCTCTATTTCTCTCCCTGCAGACTCTCGCCCAGAGTCTCTCTCCCTTTCTCTGCAATCTCTCTCACTCTCACGCCCTACTGTTTCAATCTCCCACTCTCCAAGCAGACTCTAATCCCTCAGACTCTCCTGCAGTCTCTTCCTCCAACTTCACATCTTTCACTGCCTGCTGTCTCATTCTCTCCAGTCTCTCTCTCTCTCCGTCCACGCAAGTCTCCCTCTCCCCTTTGCACCCCAACCGGTGGGTACACCAGGAACAAACTGATTTTGTGTTACAAATTTGTGGAGAAAACATTTGAACAGCATCAACTCTGAGTTCCCCTGTAAGCCACAGACAAACCTGACCTGGAACTATCTCAGTGTTCATTATCACTGGGCCCTGAACTGTCGCTCTAACAGCAGTGTGAGTGCAAGTGTGTGGTGCTGGAAAAGCACAGCAGGTCAGGCAGCATCCGAGGAGCAGGAAAATCGACGTTTCGGGCCGGGATCCTTCATCAGGAATGTCGATTCTCCTGCTCCTCGGATGCTGCCTGACCTGCTGCGCTTTCCCAGCACCACAATCCCAACTCTGATCTCCAGCATCTGCAGTCCTCACTGTCTCCTAGCAATGTGACCTACTGCATAGGCACTGCAACAGCTCAAGGAGGTGGTTCATCACCAAACTCCCACAAGGTAATTAATAATGAGTAATAAATACTGGGCTAGCCAGCCATGCCCATATCCCATGAATGAATGAATTTAAAAATTTGCTAGACGTAACTGGAGTGAAGTGGATTAACTCCTTGTATTGTCCATCAGCTGCAGCAGTGTTCTGAACACTAAGAGTGAGATTATTGGAACCCTCAGCTTAATCCTGGAGTCTACCCTGGGTTAGATTGAATAGAGTCCACTTGCATGACCTAAGGAATGGTGTGTATGAACAGAGACTATTGCTTTCACATATAAATGTTCAGAATTATCATATATCACAATGACAAGTGTGGAGGGTGATCAGCAATATTCATGTACTGCCTTTAAAATAGTAATGCATTTCCACGATGCTTTGCAGGGAAGTATCAAGCAGAAAGTGACACATAAGGAAGTTTCCCTGTCAGCTGGTCAGAGGTAGTACATTTTATGCAATATCTTACTGGAGAGAGGAAGCAGGAAGGGTTCGGGAGTTGAATCCAGAATTCAGAGAACGGTCAGGGAGCAGAATGAACTTAAGAAATAGGAGCAGGAGCAAGCAACACAACATGCCTGTTCCATGATTCTGTACAACTGTAGGTGATCCCATCCCTCAGCTTCACATTCCAACCTATTTACCAAAGGCGGTGAACAGTTAAAACTGGGGTCGCACATGTTGACGGAATTGGGAGAGTCTAGATATCTCAGATAAAGGGGAGGGGGTCATGGGGAGAGAAAGAGAGAGAGCTGATTTAGAAACCAGAGTGAGAATTCAAAAATGCAGGATGATGGTAGAATAAGGGTTGGTGTCCATCTGTGAGCGTGGAAGGTGATAGGTGACTTGGTGAAAGTTTGGAGGTTAACAGCAGAGCTTGAGATGAATTGAACTTTGTCAAGTGTGTAGGCTGCATCAGCAATATCTGTAAAAGGAGGGCTTAGAATTTAGAAGGAGAAGGAGCAGATGAACCAGGAGAATCTCAAGAAAAGGGAATATTAGGTACAGCTCATCGTCTCTCCTGCAGTCCTTCTCTGACAACGTCTGAGCAAAAATGTCAGCAATGGTGAATCTCTCTGAATACACTCCTGATTATTCAACGTGGGCTATCACACACCTTCCAATTATAATCAAATGGTGATTTCTCATTACCATGGAAACTGTAGCTGGTTAATGAAAAACATGGTATGAGAGCGCAACTTCAAACTCAATGCAGCGAGTGATTTGGACGGACCATTAGAGGACTGTTACAGAATGACATGAGAGCACGCCTATACAATTTCCTCACCCCATAGAATTATCTTGATATTTACAGAATCAGAAACAGAAATTGCTGGGAAAGCTCAGCAGGTCTGGCAGCATCTGATTTCTCTCCACAGATGCTATTAGACCTGCTGAGCTTTTCCAACAATTTTTGTTTCTGTTTATGATTTCCAGCATCCAGAGTTATTTTGGCTATTATTTACGGAATTATCTCATCATTACACAGCAACTGAAGGAGTATACCTTATCCTCAATGCTCACTTATGTTAACAGTTGTCTAACAGTTAACAAACCCTTGTTCACAAGTTACATGCCCCTTTGGCCTTTTCCTCTGGACTTGCTGGTGATAGGAATGTGAGACCAGGACAAAGAGCTAGCAGAGAGGTCGGGATAAGTTTAGATAGCGAGCAACAGGTTAGAAGGTGAAGCATAATGTGAGTAACTGTGAGACTGTTCACTTTAGTTGAAATGGAAAATGAGAATGTCCTTAAAAGGGTGAATCTGGTAAATGTCGCTATTCAAGAAACCTGGGGTCAATACTGGCTGGGGAATTGAGAACATGGGTATGGTGATTGGAACCAGGTGGATCTTGTTGACTACATAATCCTTGATTGGAATTATTAACCTGGACCAATCAGGATGTGGAGGTGCTGGTGTTGGACTGGTTATGTGCCTGCCCCTCTTCCGCGGTTATGTTAGAGCCCGGGTGTCCTTGGAGAAGGAGCACGCGGTGTCGACCAACACCCTGGAGTTGTTCAGGGAGAGGTGGGCGCCGCAGGGAGTGGAGTGCATCATTTCTCCCTCCAATTCTATTTTGATTTAGTCCCTACCCTCCCTTTCACTGTTTTGATCACACAGCACTGTCCCTTGATGCGAAGGGCAGTGTTTGTCACTGGCCACCCGGGTGTTTTCCTATCTTCCTGGTGGTGGAAATTGAATAAAGATTGGTGCACTTTGTGTCTTTCACTGTGTCTCACACCTGCACACACACACCATGGGTGCTGGGGATAAAATAAGCACTACCGCACTTAGGTGGTAGTGTGGAAAAAAAAAAGGGTAGAAAATGAAAAAAAAAAAAAAAAGAAAATAAAAAAAAAAAATGGACTGGTTATGGAGCCGGGGGCCTGGGCTGGACGCTACCGCAGGACATAGCAGGCAGGGCAGCGGTAGACGTCTGGTACGTGGCCACCGCCATCCGACGCCTTAAAACGGCGGTGCTCGGACCCGACGTAGTGCACCAGTTGGAGGACGCTCAGGTGTGCGGTGGGATCCCGTCCGCGCTCACCCCAGCCCGGACGGAATTTCACATTGGCCCCAAGGTCCCGTACTTCCCGCGGGAGCCTGTGCCCCACAACCTGAGCCGCCTCCGACATTTTAACTTTGTTTTGTTTAGGGAGGTGAAGAGAAAGGCCCTGTATCGACTGCTGCTGCACACCATCCACCTCTTCTCCCTCATCCACCGTCCGGACACGCCTTGGCGTGCCCATTTGCCACCGGGCGGTGGGGATCCCCAGTGGAGGGCTCTCTACGCGGGAGTCCTCCCCCTTTCTCTCGGGGATCTGGGTTGGAGGGTGCTGCACGCAGCAGTCCCCTGCAACCGCAGATTGCGGTGGTTCACGGACTCCCAGCCCAACTGCTTGTTCTGTGGCGCTGTGGAGTCCGTGGACCACGTATATATTGGGTGTGGGCGTTTGCACTCCCTTTTTGATTTCCTTAAAAACCTTCTCCTCTATTTTTGGCTGCACTTCAGTCCCACGCTCCTGATCTTTGGGCACCCGGTACGGAGGAAGGAGGGCAGGTCTGAAGACCTCCTCGTGGGTCTGCTCCTGGGCCTGGCCAAACTGGCCATCAACAGGTCCAGGCAGCGGGCCGTGGAGGGGGTCGTTAGGGCCGACTGCCTGCCCCTCTTCCGCAGTTACGTTAGAGCCCGGGTGTCCTTGGAGAAGGAGCACGCGGTGTCGACCAACACCCTGGAGATGTTCAGGGAGAGGTGGGCGCCGCAGGGAGTGGAGTGCATTATTTCTCCCTCCAACTCTATTTTGATTTAGTCCCTACCCTCCCTTCACTGTTTTGATCACACAGCACTGCCCTTTGATGTGAAGGGCAGTGTTTGTCACTGGCCACCCGGGTGTTTTCCTATCTTCCTGGTGGTGGAAATTGAATAAAGATTGGTGCACTTTGTGTCTTCCACTGTGTCTCCCACCTGCACAAAAAAAAAAATTGGACTGGTTATGGACAAAGTCAGAAGTCACATGACACCAGGTTATCGTCAAACAGGTTTATTTGAAACCACAAGCCTTTGGAGTGCGGCTCCTTCATCAGGTGATGAAGTCACAAATAGACCTATTGGACTACAACCTGGTGTTATGTGAATTCTGAGTGGGCCAATCAGGAAGCCCAGGCTGACCAATATAAACAGGGGATATTTCCTGCTAAGAAAAAAAAATATAAATGGGGGATATTGTATGCACTGTTTTTTGTGTAACTGGAATGTCTTGTATGTACAAATGCATTGTTACTGTTTTATAATGATTGAAACTGGGATTTGAGGTTTGTCCTCATTTCCCTGAAAACTGGTCGAACAGTGGGATTTGGAACCTGACTTTGCTGTTCCTCTGTATACAGCTGTTAATTGTTTTGTAAACTGTGTATTGTTTAATAAAATAAAAAATATATAAGCAGGGGATTTAGAATCTCCTCAGTTCAGGGACTGACTCCGAGCTAGTTGGCCACAGCCCGTGTACCGTGTACCGAAAGGCTGGTTTGGTAAAGGGATGCTGGGTAGTTAACTCAGTGGTGCGCAAACTTTAGATAAGGGACAGGACATTGGGGGCTGAGATGAGATGGAAATCTCAAATTCTTTGGAATTCTGTGTCCTAGAGGGTTGCACATGCTCCAATGTTGAAGATAGTTAAGGCTGCGATTAACAGACATTTGGGCTCAAACAGTATGGAGAAGGGGCGGGGAAGTGGAAAGGAGGACCACGATCGGCCTGGGCTACATTGGGTGCTGCAATTAACACAACAGCCCCGTGCTTCTCATTGACTCCCATCTCCTGGTTGTTGGATTAATGTCACCTAATCTTAACAGGAGTTGTTCCTCCAGATGGGAACGAGAAAATGTGGCCCTCCTGCCCTCCTCAACACCTTCTGCTCTCCATCTTCCCACTGATCACAATTCACCTCCTTGGTGTCCAGATCAATTCTGACGATTTCACCGCTGGGCCAATCTTGCTGATTCTGGCTCCTTTGACCAGTGAGGGTCCACGCAGTAGAGTTTTCATGGAGCCCAGCCTTTAGAATTGGCACTGGGCCTCTGCTACCACAGCTGAAGCAAGCTGGCCTCTGACCAGGCCACAGTCCTGCCTGTGTTGAAATGGGGACCATTCCCACATACAAGATACACAACAGCAGCTCCCCTTGAGACACCGTGAAGGTCAAGGGCAGTGAGAACATGGGCAGACCAATGCCCACATGTCCCCTGGTAACATGGAACTAAACTGGCACCATTGGCACTGTGGCAGTTCCAGTTGGTGGCTCAGTACCACCGCCTCAAGGGCAAATAGGAATGAGCAATAAATCCAACTTCCAGTGGTGCCCACACTCTGTGAAAGGCTAAGTTGGAAACAACAAGAGCTTTATTTAAATCACTCAGCTGGAGAGGATGATCACATTTTGGCTCAGTAATAAACATACTTTCCATCGTTTCCCTTGTGATAGCACAACAGACGATGAATTTGCCAGTTGGTAAAAACATTAGCGAAAAGACACAAAAACACACAGCAGGGAAATGACAGCACGTGTGGCATCAACCATATGTGTTGACTTCCAACACAGTGATGTATCCAAGACTGCTCAGTCATGTTCACCCAATGTCCTCCTGTTCTCATCACTAAACCGCTCTGGTTCCTTCACTGACAGTGTCTCAATTTTAAAACTATTGTCCTTATTTTTAAATAGCTTCCTTGTCTTGCCCAAGCCCCTCCAAAGCATGTAAACTCTTTCAGCCTCGTAGTCAGAGAGTCATACAGCACAGGAACAGACCCTTCGGTCCACCCAGTCCATGCCGACCATAATCCCAAACTAAACTAGTCTCAGCTGCCTGCTCCTGGCTCATAGCCCTCCAAACCTTTCCTTTTCATGTACTTATCCCAATGTCTTTTAAACATTGTACCTGTATCCATATCCACCGCTTCCTCAGGAAGTTCATTCTCATATGAACTGCTCTCTGTGTAAAAACATTGCCCCTTATGTATTTTCTAAATATCTCTCCTCTCAACTTAAAAATGTGCCACCTAGTCTTGAAAGCCTCCCATCCTACAGAAAAGATAACTACCATTCACTCTATCAAATCCTCTAAGATCTCAGTGTTCCTCTAACTCAGGTCTCTTGAACATATCCTGATCATCTAGATGCTGGCTGGGTCCTACATTTCAGAATTCTCTCCCGAAACCTTTCCCCTCCTTAGCTCCCACTTCTTCAACCAAGATCTCCATTGGACATCTCCTTATCAAGAATTGGTTTTAAACGTCATTTCATTACATTCATGTGAAACATTTTGGGATGTTTTCCAATGGTGAAGGTGCTGAATAAATGCAAGTTGTTGTTGACTGTGCAAGAATAAAAGATGGTGGAAGAAGCCAGGGTGAATTTCCCAACTTTTCTCTGAGTAATGGCCGTGGGATTTTGTTTAACATCCAATGAGAGGGCAGCTGGTGTGGCCTCCATTACAGGAGTAGTACCTTTGACAGAGCAGCATTCGCTCAGTGATCAGAAGATGAGAGAAAATATAATGCTTTGAGATCACTCACTGTGTGCAGTTCTGGTCCCCACACTGTAGAAGGGACTCTGCAAAGGAGGAGATGCAGAGCAGGTACACCAGGATGCTGCCAGCGATGGAGCATTACAGCGATGAGGAGAGACTGGATATGCTCGGGGTGTTTTCTTTGGAGCAGAGCAGGTGGAGGGGAAACCCGATAGGGGCGGCTAAGATTCTGAGGGACATTGACTTGGGGGATAAAAAGCAGCTGTTCCCCTTAGTCGAAGGGCCAAGATGTGGACTTGTTGGGCCGAAGGGCCTGTTTCCACACTGTAAGTAATCTAATCAAACAAGACAGGCATACTTTCAAAGTGAAAAGCAGGAGGTTTAGGGGGGAGTTTGAGGAAAAGGCTTTTCACCCAGAGGGTGGTGGGATGCCCAGCCTGGGAGGGGGGTTGAGGGTGAGAAACTCCACAGCCTTTAAAAAGTACTTGGATGAGCACTTGAAGTGTCAGAACATTCAAGGGAAAGGGGGCTTGTGTAGGGGGTAGTGTGTTTTTTGGTGCTACAGGCACGATGTTTTCCAGTAAGAAACACATATGATTTGTGTTTCACAAATGTATGACCAAATTCTGACAAGTGGTAAGAGCTCTGACAATTGTGATCTCTTGGAAAGAGGACTAATCTGTGAGTCAAAGCAAGGAAGTAAGACCAAAAGGCCTTCAGAAATAGCAACAGGATTAGGCCATTCAGCCCCTCGAGTCTGCTTCAGATGATAGCATCGTGGCTGATCTGACATTCTCTCCATCCACTTTCCTGCCCCTTCTCCTAACACTTGATTCTCCGACTGACCAAGAATCTCTCTGTCTCTGAAATATCCACAAGAACTCCGCCCCCATAGCTCTCTGTAGCAAGGAGCCCCAAAGACTCATGACCCTCTGAGAGACCTTATTTTTTAACAGCGGAGAGCGGCGGGAGCTGGGCGCAAGTGAGGTCGGAGCAGCAAGGCTGTTGGGAAGGCAAGTGATTGCTATTTAAGTGGACGCTAAGAAGGTGTTTCTGTTAGGCAGGGAGACTAGGACACGTGGGCACAGCCTTAGAATGAGGGGGGGTCAATTTAAAATGGAAATGAGGAGACATTTCTTCAGCCAGTGAGTGGTGGGCCTGTGGAACTCATTGCCACGGAGCGCAGTGGAGGCTGGGACGCTAAATGTCTTCAAGGCAGAGATTGATAAATTCTTGATCTCACAAGGAATTAAGGGCTACGGGGAGAGTGCGGTAAGTGGAGTTGAAATGTCCATCAGCCATGATTAAATGGCAGAGTGGACCCAATGGGCTGAATGGCCTTACTTCCACTCCTATGTCTTAAGGTCTTATAGAAGAAATTCCTCCTTTTCTTAGTCTGAAATCAGTGCCCCTTTATTCTGAGACTATGCCCCCTGGTCCCAGACCCTCCCATGAGGGGAAACAGCCTCTCAGCATTGACCCTGTCAAATCCCTTAACAATCTGATAGGTTTCAATGAGGTCACCTCTCATTCCAAACTCCAGTCAGTAGAGTCCCAACCTGTTTAACCTTTGCTTTTAAGATAATCCCTCCATCCCAGGGATCATCCAAGTGAACTTTCTCTGAACTGTGTTCAATGAAGTGACATCTTTCCTTAAAAAAGGGACCAAAACTGCTCACAGTATGACAGCACCATGGTCTCCCCAGCACCATGGACAGTTGCATAAGACTTCCCGGCACTATACTCCAAACCCCCTGAAACACGGGCCCACATTCCACTAGCCATTACTTGCTGCCCCTGTGTACTCACATTCTGTGTTTCATGCAGATGTTTCCCGAGTCCCTTTGTGTTGCAGTCTTTTTCCTTTCCAAAATGAAAAACTTCACATTTTCCTACATTATACTCCACCTGCAAAAACTGAGCTAAATCCTGAGCACCAGTTGGGATAAAGAGGTGAACAACCTGTGTTGCTATTTTCATAATCCCTGTGGATGTTAATCCTGGAGTTAATTTATAGAGTCATAGAGATGTACAGCACGGAAACAGACCCATGCCGACCAGATATCCCAACCTAATCTAGTCCCATTTGCCAGCACCCGGCCCATATCCCTCCAAACCCTTCCTATTCATATACCCATCCAAATGCACTTTAAATGTTGCAATTGTACCAGCCTCCACCACTTCCTCTGGCAGCTCATTCCATACACATACCACCCCCTGTGTGAAAGAGTTGACCCTTAGGTCTCTTTGATATCCTTCCCCTCTCACCTTAAACCTATGCCTTCTAGTTCTAGACTCCCTCACCACAGGGAAAAGACTTTGTCTATTTGCCCTACCCATGCCCTTCATGATTTTATAAACCTCAGCCCCAACGCTTTAGGGAAAACAGCCCGAGCCTGTTCAACCCTTCCCTATAGCTCAAATCCTCCAACCCTGGTAACATCCTTGTAAATCTTTTCTGAACAATTTCAAGTTTCACAACGTCCTTCCAATAGGAAGGAGACCAGAACTAATGCAATATTCCAAAAGTCTGTACAGCCGCAACTCTTATACTCAATATTCTGACCAATAAAGGAAAGCATCCCAAACTCCTTCTTCACTATCCTATCTACCTGTGGCTCCACTTTCAAGAAGCTATGAACCTGCACTCCAAGATCTCTTTGTTCAGCAACACTCCCCAGGACCTTACCATGAAGTGTGTAAGTCCTGCTAAGATTTGCTTTCCCAAAATGCAGCAGCTCACATTTATCTAAATTAAACTCCATCTGTCACTTCTCAGCCCATTGGCCCATCTAGTCCAGATCCTGTTGTAATCTGAGGTAATCTTCTTCACAGTCCACTACACCTCCAATTTTGGTGTCATCGGCAAACTTACTAACTATACCTCGTATGCTCACATCCAAATCATATATATAAATAATTAAAAGTAGAGGGCCCAGCACCGATCCCTGTGGCATTCCACTGGTCACAGGCCTCCAGTCTGAAAAACAACCCTCCACCACCACCCTCTGTCTTCTACCTTTGAGCCAGTTCTGTATCCAAATGGCTAGTTCTCTCTGTATCTGGGGTATTTTAATCTTGCTAACCAGGCTCCCATGGGGAACCTTGTTGAACGCCTTACTGAACTCCCCTTAGATCATGTCCACCACTCTGCCGTCATCAATCCTCTTTGTTACTTCCTCAAAAAACTCCATCAAGTTTGTGAGACATGATTTCCCACCCACAAAGCCATGTTGACTATCCCTAATCAGTGCTTGCCTTTCCAAATACATGTACATCCTGTCCCTCAGGATTCCCTCCAACAACTTGTCCACCACTGAGGTCAGGCTCACCGGTCTATAGTTCCTTGGCTTATCCTTACCACCCTTCTTAAACAGTGGTACCACGTTTGCCAACCTCCAGTCTTCCGGCACCTCACCTGTGACTATCGATGATACAAATATCTCAGTAAGAGGCCCAGCAATCACTTCTCTAGCTTCCCACAGGGTGCTAGGGTACACCTGGTCAGGTCCTGGGTATTTATCCACCTTTATGTGTTTCAAGACATCCAGCACCTCCTCCTCTGTAATAAGGACATTTTTCAAGATGTCACCATCTATTTCCCTACAGTCTATATCTTCTGTGTGCTTAGCATTGCATTTTATGAAATGTAAATTGAGCTTCTGGTCAACGGTAACCTCCCGGATGTTGCTAGTGGGGGATTCAGCAATGGTAACACCGTTGAATATTAAGGAAGTGTGGTGAGATTGTCTCTCACTGGTGACGATTACAGCTTGGCATTTGTGTGGCGTAAATGTTGCTTGTCAGCCTAAGCCTCGTCCAGATCTTGTTGCATTTGAGCTTGGACTGCTTCAATACCTGAGGAGCTGTGAATGATGCTGAACACTTTACAATCATTGGCAAACATCCCTGCTTCTGACCTTATGATGGAGGGAAGGTCATTGATGAAGCAGCTGAAGGTTGAGCCTAGGACACTCCCCTGAGGAACTCCTGCAGAGGTGTCCTGGAGCTGAGATGATTGACCCCCAACAACCACAACCATCTTCCTATGTGCCAGGTATGACTCCAACCAGCAGAGAGTTTGTCCCCTAATTCCCATTGATTCCAGTTTTGCTAGGGCTCCTTGATGCTACACTCGGTCGAATGCAGCCTTGATGTTAAGGGCTGTCCCTCTCCCCTCCCCTCTGGAATTCAGCTCTTTTGTCCATGTTTGACCCAAGGCTGTAATGAGGTCAGGAGCTGAGTGACCCTGGGGGAACCCAAACTGGGCATCACTGAGCAGGTTATTGCTGAGCAGGTGCTGCTTGATAGCCCTGTCATTAACCCTTTCCATCACTTTACTGATCAACGAAAGGAGACTGATGGGGTGGAATTTGGCCGGGTTGGATTTGCCCTGGGTTTTGTGTACGGGACATATCTGGGGAAGATTTCCACATCATTGGTTTGATGTCAGTGTTGTAACTAGTGGAACAGCTTGGCTAGGGGAGTCACAAATTCTGGTGGACAAGTCTTCAGTACTATTGCTGAACTGTTGTCAATGCCCATAGCCTTTGCAGTATCCAATCATTTCCTGAATGAGCTGAATTGGTCAGTGTGATGCTGGGGCCCACTGGAACAGGCCAAGATGAATCACCCACTCAGCACTTCTGGCTGAAGATCACTGACTTGTCTTCTCTTGCTTAGTTTTCACGGACTCTTGATACTCTTGTCAATTGTTATGCCAACAAGACAGTTTTATAACAAAACATTCTTAGCTTTATATTTCACTTTGCACATTTCCATTCTCAATGTGGTTTTCTATGACATCTCAAGCAGTTTATAGAACATAGAACGTGAACATAGCACAATACAGCACAGTACAGGCCCTTTGGCCCTCAATGTTGAGCCACTCTAAGATCAAACTGACCAACACTTTGCACTATCTTCCATGTGCCTATCCAAGAGTTGTTTCAATGTCTGTAATATATCTGACCCTACTACCACCACTGGCAGTGCATTCCATGCACCTACCACTCTCTGTGTAAAGAACCTACCCTTGACATCTCCCCTAAACTTTCCTTCAATTACCTTAAAATTATACCCCCTCATGATAACCATTTCTGCCCTGGGAAAACGTTTCTGGCTATCCACTGTATCTATGCCTCTCAACATCATGTAAACCTCTTATCAAGTCACCTCTCATCCTTCTTCACTCCAATGAGCAAAGCCCTAGCTTCCTCAACCTTTCTTCATAAGACCTGTCCTCCAATCCAGGCAGCATCCTGGTAAATCTCCTCTGCACCCTCTCTAAAGCTTCCACATCTTTCCTATAATGAGGCGACCAGAACTGAACACAATATTCCAAGTGTGGTCTAATCAGGGCTCTATAGAGCTGCAGCATAACCTCGCAGCTCTTAAACTCAATCCCCCTGCTAGTGAAAGCCAACACACTACTTGCCTTCTTGACAACCCTATTGAATTGGGTGGCAACTTTGAGGGATCTATGGATATGAACTCCAAGATCCCTCTGTTCCTCTTCACTGCCAAGAATCCTGCCTTTCACTCTGTATTCTGCATCAAATTTGACCTTCCAAAATGAATTGCTTCACACTTTTCCAGGTTGAACTCCTTCTGCCACTTCTCAGCCCAGCGCTGCATCCTGTCAATGCCCTGTCATGACCTACAACAGCCCTCCACACTATCCACCACTCCACTGACCTTACCATCAGCAAACCTACTGCAATGGTGATACTGTCCCTGATGAGCAATGCCACCCCTCCACCTGTTTTACCTCCTCCACTATTCTTTTTGAAACATCCAAACCCTGGAACATCCACCAACCGTTCCTGTCCCTGTGATATCCAAGTCACTGTAATGACCACAACATCATAGTTCTAAGTACTGATCCATGCTCTAAGTTCATCACCTTTATTCCTGATACGTTTTGCATTAAAATAGACACACTTCAGCCCATCACACTGACTACGCCTTTGCCCTATCAAGTCCCTATACCTCCTCACAGACTCTCTGCACACTGCATCTGGCTGTTCACTACTTACTCCATCATCTGACCTGTAGCTCCGGTTCCCACCCCCCTCGTCCATATGCTCATACTCATTAAAGTTTAGAAATATGAGAGGAGATCTAATATAAGGATGTGAAAGAGGATTGACAAGGTAGATGTAGAGAGGTCATGTGAGACAATCTAGAATGAGAGATCATAGCTTTGGGATAAGGGGTAGCAGATTCAAAACTGAGATGAAGAGAAATTCCTACTGTCAAAGGGTAGTGAGTCTGTGGAATTCACTCCCCCGGAGTGCAGTGGATGCTGAGTATGTTGAAGGGGGAGATAGAGAGATTTTTAATTTGTAACAGGCTGAACAGCCATGGACAATGGGTGAGATGAGATCAGCCATGATTATACTGAATAGGGGAGCAGGCCAGAGGGGCTGAATGGCCTAATGCAGCTCCAGATTTTCATGTTCTTATTGCAGTAAATCAATTTCCACTCAGAGCAGCGTGCACTATTCATTAATAAACATGAGCAGGTTGTGTTATACTTCCAAAATCTAAAGGTGTTGGAGGTGCAAAGGGATCTGGGAACAAAAGTACATCACTAACAATAATGACACAGAGTAACAAGGCCAACGGAAATCAAACCAAACCAGAGAGTTAAGGCTAGTTGGAAAGAGGCTATGCTAAAGCTATATCGAGCTTTGGTTAGATACTCTTGGAATACAGTTCAGCTGTCTGCAATATAAAAGTCACTGTAAAGGCAGCAGCAAAGAACGTTCTATAAGATTGCTCTTAGGGATGTGAGGTGACAGCCATCAGGAGAGGGTGAACAGCCTCAATCTGTTTTTCAAAGTTTCTGATTGCGTAAGCACAGAGAGAATGTTTCCACTAATGGGAAAGAGCAAAACTAGAGGCAGTCAATACATGAAATCCAATCCGAAATTCAGGAGAGAAGGCTTTATTCAGAGAGAGCTGAGAGTGTGGGCCTTGCCTGCACAGGGGAATAGCTGAAAGCAATAGTATCGAGCGCGAAGTTGTTGACGAAGAAACGCAAATTGAACATTTTGAAGGTAGAGTAAAGTAAGGAAGGGTGGCAGGAGGATTGAGTGGTGTCTAAACCTGCATTTGGAGAAATTTATTGCGAAAAGAAATTGTACTTTGTGACTTGTCACCTCTAAGAGTTTGCAGTTTTGGAGGAGAAACCTCCACACAAAATAACAATGGGCAGACGGGGTGAAAATGACCACTTTCCAAGCCATTGTGTAACCCAGTGCAAACTCTAACTCAGCTGCCCCAAGCAGGACTAGCGAGTCTTCCAGATGAATCCTGTCTGGGACTGACCGAGGTAGCCATGGTGATTACAGATTGTTCAGAGTTCTTGACTTTGGATAGCATTGCTCCTTACGTTGTCCTATCATCACAGAAGTACACCATCGATTCATTCGCAAAACATGTTCGGTTTAGGCTCAGGTCATTGACAGATTTGGGAAGCATCCATTGTCCCTTCCAGATGAGCTTTTAGGGCTCATTAATCTCTTCTCACATTGGGCATGAGGCTCACTGAGCCTGATACTAACTTCCTGCATATCAACTCAGTCAGCTCGGATTAGAATAGGTTCCATAAAGTTCACAGGTTGCTCTGGAATTGAATTGAATTGAATTTATTGTCACGTGTACCGAGGCACAGTGAAAAACTTTGTCTTGTGAGCAATACAGGCAGAGTTCAGTAGCATAGGTAAGTAAATAATAGGTAAACAGCAGCAAAAACAAAAACACAGGTACAGGTGAATTTAACTGACCTAAAATAACTAGTTTGATACCGAGATGGACCTTTGAAAATCTCCTCAATGTCTTACAGTCATAGAGTCATAGAGATGTACAGCACGGAAACAGACCCTTCGCTCCAACCCGTCCATGCCGACCAGATATCCCAACCCAATCTAGTCCCACCTGCCAGCACCCGCCCCATGTCCCTCCAAACTCTTCCTATTCATATACCCATCCAGAAGCCTTTTAAATGTTGCAATTGTACCAGCCTCCACTACATCCTCTGGCAGCTCATTCCATACACGTACCACCCTCTGTGCTGATGTTTTGACTTTTTTTCCCAAAGTTCTAAAACAATGCCACAGCATATAAAACAGTAATTGCTGCTCCTGGAATTGGAGGAAATCACCTTCAACACCTAAAATACCTCAAAAAAGGAGCAGCTGTTGCAGCCTGAAATTTTTCCTGTCCTCCATCTTGGATTACCCAGAATCCTAACTGATAGCCAAGAGACTGAGCGAAGATCTCCAAGTAGCTGTTGCTACTTACTGCACAGCTTAAAGGATAAAGCAGGTTAGCAGCACACAGAAGGATGTACCTACCTGGGAGGTCATACCGTGACATGGATACAGGATAGCTCTGTCATCTTCTTCTGAGCCTTGGTCTAAGCAATAGCCACTCGCTTTGCTGTTTCGTACCTATTGGATTAAAAGGAAATGCAGGTTCAAACTCAAGCCTTACTGCAAGAACTTCCTGCGAGCGTTTGCAGCTGATTTTTAATACCAACCCCAAATCCCTCCCTTTGAACTTTCTAGCCAAAGGAACCAGGTTAGGGGCAGCTTGTTTGTCAGAAACAGACAGCACATTGTGAGAAGCAAAAACAGAAAAGCTCAGCAGGTCTGTCGGCGTCTGTGGAGTGAAATCAAAGTTAACGTTTTGGGTCGAGTGACCCCGCCTCAGAACCGTACTGAGGAAGGGTCACCAGCCCTGAAACGTTAACTCTGATTTATCCCCACAGATCCTGTCAGACCTGCTGAGCTTTTCCAGCAATTTCTGTTTCTTATTCGGATTCCCAGCACCCCCAGTTCATTTGGTTTTTAATTGGCACTTTGTGAAGTTGTGAAAGAAGATACACTTCCACTTTAAGTGGAAGTCTTGCGGGAGCAACAGAGGGGATGTTACTTGACTGCATCTCCATATATATGCTGACCCTGGGGCCCCTGTCACACTCCTCCATGCTCACTGTATTCTATTTTATTCCCCAGTGCCATTAATATCACTGTTAGTGCGGGATCACAAATAGGTTCCACGCTGAATAAAAAACAGCTTGAAGAAAAGGAAATAGAAGTACTTTCTAAAAGCATTAGTAAGAACAGCTAAAATGTAAAAAGCTTTCCTACAGTTATTTTAAGAACACTAATCTCTTAGGAGTAACCTCGACTGCTTCAGGCCCTCTTTCAGAGGGACTATTGGCAGACTGATGTGGATTTGAGAAGTGTGCTTCCTACTCTGACTCACAAAACATGGTTTGGTTTTAAAAAGCCCCCCCTCCTTCCCCACTTCTACCCCAGGTCATGCTACAGCCCATCCTTCCAACCACACCACCCTCTTCCAACATCTCCCCCAGGTCAGCTCAGAGGAGGGATTTGACAATTTTCATGACACTGCTATCTTGGGTGACTTCCTTAACTGGAAAATAATCAATGGTTCAATCCTTCCACACGCTGTGATTACTCAGAAATGAGATCCACAGCAATTGTGCAAGGTTTAAATGGGAGACGAATACACCCCAGTGCAGTCACCTCTTTGCCACACTCGCTCCCAAAAGGGACAAGCTGCAAGGTTTACATGTTTCTAATTTTGTCAGGGTGATAAACAGGATTGAGCGAAGGCAATGGGTTTAGCTTTTGAATCTTCTGTAAATCTCTTGCTCTCTGTAAAGAAGCTTAAGGATTTACATCAAATCAAAGTCGATCACATCAAAGGAAGGATTTCTCAATTTTTCCAAGTCCCAAAAGCGCTTTACAGAATCACAGAATGGTCCAGCACGGGAGGAGGCCAATCAGCCTGCTGTGTCCGTGCTCGTCCTCCAACTGAGCTTGCTGGCTTCTTCCAGTGTTTTTACAAACTCAGCTTCCAGACAAACGTACAGGATATGGTCCCTCAGAGACTCCATTTGATGGGGCATAACCCCTTTACACAGCACCAGCTACTGTAGTGTCAGGATGAAGGTTCAGTTTCTGAAGCATGGTCTACCTCCCAAATGGAAGATGAATGGGTATGTGGGGACGTGTGAAGGTGGGTATAGTGGGCAGTTTGGTCAATGATTAGTGGGTTATGCAATGGAGGTAGTCCAGTAAAGGTTCACCAGGGGGAACTGTCTTTCTTTCATTCACGCAAGAGATGTGGGTGTCTCTGGCTAGGGGAGCAATTATTACTCATCCCTAATTGACCAGAGGGTTGTTAAGAGTCAACCACATTGCTGTGGGTCTGGCATCAAGTGCAGGCCAGACCAGGATAGGCTGACAGATTTCCTTGGCAAAAGTGAGGATTACAGATGCTGGAGATCAGAGTCAAGATTAGAATGGTGCTGGAAACGCAAAGCAGGTCAGGCAGCATCCGAGAAGCAGGAAAATCAACATTTCGGGCAAAAGCACTTCCTGATGAAGGGCTTTTGCCCGAAGCGTTGATTTTCCTGCTCCTCAGATGCTGCCTGACCTGCTGTGCTTTACCAGCACCATTCTAATCTCGACAGATTTCCTTCCCTAAAAGGACATTAGTGAATCAGCCAGGTTTTTCCTGACAATTGACAATGGTCATCATTAGACCCTTAATTCCAGCTTCTTTTTTTAAAAATTGAATTCCAGTTCTACCATCTGCCATGGTGAGATGTGAACCCAGGTCCCTAGGACTCTAGTTTCTGGATTAATAGTCTAGAAAGAATACCACTTGGCCAGCACCTCCCCTCATGAGAGGTTGAGTTGGGCCTGTATTCATTGGAAGTTTCAGGTGACCTTATAGAAACATCCAACATTCTCAGAGGACAAGTCAGAGTTGATGTGCAAAAGTTGTTTCCCTTGTGGGAGAGCCTAGGACCAGAGGCCGTCATCTCAGATTAAAAGGTCACCCATTGAAGACAGAGATGAGGAGGAACATCTTCTCTCTGAGGGGAGTGAATCTGTAGAATTCTGTACCACAGAGGGCTGTCAAGGCTGGGTCATTAAGTGTATTCAAGATTGACAGAGAGAGATTTTTAATCAGCAAGAGGAATCCATGGTTATGGGGGAAAGGCAGGAAAGTGGAGTTAAGGATTATCAGATTAGCCATGGTCTCATAGAACATAGAACATTACAACGCAGTACAGGCCCCTTGGCCCTTGATGTTGCGCTGACCTGTGGAACCAATCTGAAGCCACCTTACTTACACTATTCCATATATTTATGTTTAAATAAACATATGTTTATTCAATGAATGGTGGAACAGACTCGATGGGCTGAATGGCCTATTTCCACTCCTATATTTAATACTGTTCAAGTTTGAAAGGTGGATAAGTGGGTGAGGTGTTGTAAGGATGAATGGATTATTGAGGCAAAAGTGAGGACTGCAGATGCTGGAAACCAGGGCTTTTGCCCGAAACGTTCCTGATGAAGGGCTTTTGCCCGAAACGTTGATTTTACTGCTCCTTGGATGCTACCTGAACTGCTGTGCTCTTCCAGCACCACTCATCCAGAATCTGGTTTCCAGCATCTGCAGTCATTGTCTTTACTATGAAGATTCCACTGCTCTTCTTTGGAAATAGTGAAATGTGATATTTTATGTTCACTCAAAACAGCAGACCTGGCCTTGGTAAATGTCCAATACAGTTGACACCTCCACCCCTGCAGAGGTCCCTCACTACTGGAGCTGGAGTCTCTGTCCTGATCTGGTGCTCAGGTTTTCTGGGACTGGACTTGAATCCACAATGTTATGACGGTGTCACCTACTTAGTTACAGCTAGCATCAGGGTGGCTTTAGAATTCCAGTTCGGTTCACCACTATCGGGAAGGCAGTATGACTGTGACAGCTTACCTCTCCGTAGGTGATGGTATTGTTGTAGATCCTCATTTCAGGATAGACATTGTCCCTGTACCATCGGAAACTCCGACAATTCAACCTCTTGCGCAGTGCTACTCTATCTGAAACATCACCAAAATCAACCCCTGGATTCTGTGGAAGTGAAACAGGAAGAATTATAGAGTTGTACAACACAGAAGAACATTGTGGTTCTGTTCGCCGAGCTGGGAATTTGTGTTGCAGACGTTTCGTCCCCTGTCTAGGTGACACCCTCAGTGCTTGGGAGCCTCCTGTGAAGCGCTTCTGTGATCTTTCCTCCGGCATTTATAGTGATTTGTATCTGCCGCTTCCGGTTGTCAGTTCCAGCTGTCCGCTGCAGTGGCCGGTATATTGTGTCCAGGTCGATGTGCTTATTGATTGAATCTGTGGATGAGTGCCATGCCTCTAGGAATTCCCTGGCTGTTCTCTGTTTGGCTTGTCCTATAATAGTAGTGTTGTCCCAGGTGAATTCATGTTGCTTGTCATCTGTGTGTGTGGCTACTAAGGATAGCTGGTCGTGTTGTTTCGTGGCTAGTTGGTGTTCATGGATGCGGATCGTTAGCTGTCTTCCTGTTTGTCCTATGTAGTGTTTTGTGCAGTCCTTGCATGGGATTTTGTACACTACATTGGTTTTGCTCATGCTGGGTATCGGGTCCTTTGTCCTGGTGAGTTGTTGTCTGAGTGTGGCTGTTGGTTTGTGTGCTGTTATGAGTTCTAGTGGTCGCAGTAGTCTGGATGTCAGTTCGGAAATGCTCCTGATGTATGGTAGTGTGGCTAGTCCTTTGGGTTGTGGCATGTCCTCGTTCCGTTGTCTTTCCCTTAGGCATTTGTTGATGAAATTGCGCGGGTATCCGTTTTTGGAGTTCTTCTTCCTCTTTTTGCAGTTCTGGTGTACTGCAGTGTGTTGTGGCCCTTTTGAACAGTGTCTTGATGCAACTTCTTTTGTGTGTGTTGGGGTGGTTGCTTTCATAGTTCAGGACTTGGTCTGTGTGTGTAGCTTTCCTGTATACCTTTGTGGTGAATTCTCCGTTCAGTGTTCTCTGTACCATCACGTCTAGGAATGGGAGTTGGTTGTCCTTTTCTTCCTCTCTAGGGAATCGGATTCCTGTGAGTGTGGCGTTGATGATCTGGTGTGTGTTCTCTATTTCTGTGTTTTTAATGATTACAAACGTGTCATCTACATATCTGACCCAGAGTTTGGGTTGAATTTGCGGTAAGACTGTTTGTTCTAATCTTTGCATTACCGCTTCTGCTATGAGTCCAGAGATGGGTGAGCCCATGGATGTGCCATTGACTTGTTCATATATTTGGTTGTTGAATGTGACGTGTGTTGTGAGGCACAGGTCCAGTAGTTTGAGTATGCCGTCTTTGTTGATAGGTTCAACGTCCTGTTGTCTGTTCTGTATGTCCAGCAGGTTGGCTATTGTTTCTCTGGCTAGGGTTGTGTCGATAGAGGTGAACAGTGCTGTTACATCGAATGAGAGCATAGTTTCTTCCTTGTCTATATCAAGACACTGTTCAAAAGGGCCACAACACACTGCAGTACACCAGAACTGCAAAAAGAGGAAGAAGAACATCTATACAACGTATTCGCCAAAAACGGATATCCTCGCAATTTCATCAACAGATGCCTAAGGGAAAGACAACGGAACGAGGACATGCAACCCAAAGGACTAGCCACACTACCATAGATCAAGAGCATTTCTGAACTGACAGCCAGACTACTGCAACCACTAGGACTCATAACAGCACACAAACCAACAGCCACTCTCAGACAACAACTCACCAGGACGAAGGACCCAATACCCAGCATGAGCAAAATCAATGTAGTGTACAAAATCCCATGCAAGGACTGCACAAAACACTACATAGGACAAACAGGAAGACAGCTAACGATCCGCATCCATGAACACCAACTAGCCACGAAACGACATGACCAGCTATCCTTAGTAGCCACACACGCAGATGACAAGCAACATGAGTTCGACTGGGACAACACTATCATTATAGGGCAAGCCAAACAGAGAACAGCCAGGGAATTCCTAGAGGCATGGCACTCATCCACAGATTCAATCAATAAGCACATCGACCTGGACCCAATATACCGACCACTGCAGCGGACAGCTGGAACTGACAACCAGAAGTGGCAGATTCAAACCACTACAAATGCCGGAGGAAAGATCACAGAAGCTCTTCACAGGAGGCTCCCAAGCACTGAGGATGTCACTTAGACAGGGGACGAAACATCTGCAACACAAATTCCCAGCTCGGCGAACAGAACCACATCGAGTACCCAAGCTACAAATCTTCTCACAAACTTTGAACACAGAAGAATAATCACCGTTATTAACATAACCCTGCAAATGCATCCCCCTCATCCATTTGCCTTTTCAAATTTACAATAGATTCAAAACGGGGAAAATGTTTCCTCCTTCTCTCCCTTTAATGTAATTGCGGCCACTCTCCCTGAATTGACTGCATTATCAACGGGACATAGTGACACTCACGTGTAAAATGTTGTTTGCATCATGGGGTGAACACTTTTTGGCCATTGTGTGTAATTGACCCATTGTGTGTAATTGACCCATTGTGTGTAATTGACCCATTAGCGAATCTGTTGCAATGTTGCACTTCATTGTAAAATCAATCTTTTTATTCCCTGGGAGATCAGAAATTAATTTTCAATTGAGCATGCCCTTTACAGATCATTTACAAATGGACAGTCAGGGGCTGAATTATAAACAATGGAACTACAATAGCTGAGGTGAAAATGAGGACTGTAGATGCTGGAGATTAGAGTTGAGAGGAGTTAAAATTGACCCTCAACTGTAGTAGAGTCGAGAGTGTGGTGCTGGAAAAGCACAGCAGGTCAGGCAGCATCCGAGGAGCAGGAAAATCAACATTTTGGGCAAAAGCTCTTCATCAGGACCCGAAACATCGATTCTCCTGCTCCTCGGATGCTGCCTGACCTGCTGTGCTTTTCCAGCACCACTCTCTCGACTCTACTACAGTCGAGGGTCAATTTTAACTCCTCTCAATTCCACTGGGAACCTCAGGATCATTCAGGCCCTTAAACAACATTCAGTTGAAATTCCTCCTCGAATCCATTGCACTTGTCTGCATTAATTCGTTAAACCTGGCTTAATACAAATCATTCAATGTTAGTTTTGAAATTTTCAATTGACTCTCGGACTCAACAACATTTTGGGAGACTAAAATTTAAGATTTCCAATACATGTGTGTATGCAGAGTGTACTTCTAATGTGCCTGGCTGTCATTTCTAAGTTACACCCACTTATTCACTTACAGGATGTGGGTGTCACTGGTCAGACCTGTGTTTATTGCCCATCCCTAATTGCCCAGAGGACAGTTAAGAGTCAGTTACATTGCTGTGGATCTGGAGTCACATCTAGGCTAGATTTCCACAGAATCTCTACAGTGTGGAAGCAGGTCATTTGGTCCATCGAGTCCACACCGACCCTCTCAAATGCATTCCACCATATAACCCTGCATTTCCCCCAGCTAATCCACCTAGCCTGCCCAACCCTGGACACCATGGGCAATTCAGCACAGTCAATCCACTCTGACCTGCACACCTTGGGATTGTGGGAGGAACCGGAGCCCCCGGAGGAAATCCACGCGGACACGGGGAGAATTGTAAACTCCACATAGGTGGAGTCAAATCCAGGTCCCTGGTGCTGTGAGGCAGCAGTGCTAACCACAGAGCCGCCACTTCCTTCCCGAAAGGGCATTAGTGAACCAGATGGGCTTTTACGACAACTGACACTGGTTACATGGTCACCATTAGGCTAGTACTGTCTTTCCCCAAGTTCCAGATTTCTTTAATTGAATTCTCCATCTGCTACAGTAGGAATTGAATGCATGTCTGTAGAACATTGAGCTGGGGTTCTGGTTACTAGTTCAGTGCCATTTCAGCACCACTTTCCCATTGCCCTGTCAATTTCTCTCTATTGTACCTATCAAATAATTTAATCTTTTTAAAGGCCTCTGTTAGGTCGTCTTCTAATCTTCAATATTGAAAAAGACCTGGTCACTATATATATCCTCAGTCTAAAATTTGCTCTTGATTATACTGTTGTTTGATGGAGCTTGCTGTGTGTTAACTGACTTTCTCAATTCCTCATACAAATATTTCATTACACTACCTTCTGCCTCCAACTGCCCTCATTCAGTGACTACACTTGAAAGTAATGGAATAACATCAGGTGTTCTGAAATAGCTCTCTTTTTCTCTTGTTGAAGTTTGGGTGGTATGGAAAGACCAACATTTCTTTCCTGAGTAATTGCGGAAACGTTGTATTGATGCTCAGGATATAACTTCTATCCACCCCAGGACAAACCAGCATCACTGAGTCGTGTTCCATCAAAGAGATGGAAATGAGTTGAATCTAATTGGTCCTCAGGACCTCACCTTTCCTAACTAGATATGAAATAATTTAGAAAACAATTTCAAAAATAAAGAAACCCAGTATGGGATTGCTGCTTCATTATTCCTTCTTGGGGAGGGGGGAGGAATATCATGATTAAAGTTTTCCCTGGGGCGTGGAACATGTAAAGATCACTCTGCTACAGCCTATTACTCTCCCCTCCACTGACTATCGCAATGCACAACTCCAGGCTCTGGGGATGACTGAAGCGATGATGGTTGCCAACTCTAGTTGGGTGTAGCCAAGAACCTTTCATCATGCCTGCATTCCCTGCTCTTTCCCCATTGGTTATTCAAAGTCTCGTGCTGGTTGGAAAACAGATTCAACTGAATGACTCTCAGCTCCCGGTCAAACATTGCCCTTTTCTCCATCTTGTAACAACTTATGAAAAATCTTAATAATGATTTGCTCCTGAACTCCCCTTTCCCAAACTCCTCCCTCTCACATTGTCCCCTCACAACATTCCCCTCAAGCTCCTACAGCTCAAAACAAGAAGGGTTTAGGCGTGCAATGCCAAGACAGACAGTGGTATGGCCCAAGGGTTGGGAAATGGAGGTTCGAATAGTGAGGTGATTGATTTTAACTGGCACAGACTCAATGGGCTGAAGGACCTTTTCTCTTTCTGACTCTGTGACTCACTCTATCTCCAAACTCCTCCCATCCCTAAAATTCTGCCTCTCCAACCACCCCACATTCCAAGCTCTCCCTTCCTAACCTCTCCTTCCCCCAAACTCCCCACCTCCCTACTCTTCTCTCCAAACTCCCATTCCCCCCCCACCACATCCTTGAGGGAGTCTCAGAGAAAGTCGCTTGGAGAGGTGACAGATTCCCGTGGAGACTGCAATGTCCTTCCAGTCCTTTCCAATTGTGGGACTTGGAATGTACATGATTAGCACCTCAGAGACTGAGGCCTTGATCCAACACAGACTTGGTGTGCTTGTGAAGCAGATCAGTATTGCTGCATCACTGCAGATTCATGCAATTTCTGCACAGCACAGCCAGAGGTTCTAACCCCCTGACTGCCCCACATGAATGGAAACGGTTGAGGGAGATTTAAGAACAATGAAAGTTACAGCACAGGAACAGGCCCTTCGGCCCTCCAAACCTACAGTCCAGGAGTTGGCAGGTGGGACTATTTGAGTTTGGAATTATCTTCAGGTTGGACCGAAGGGTCTGTTTCCGTGCTGTATGACTCGATGCTTCTTCATGTCTCACTAACCAATATACAAGACCGTCTACCTCCTTCTCAAACAAATCATCACCAGTGGCCAGAACCATTGGCCTTTCTAGACCGTGTATTTTCACCTGCCTGGTCCATACTTACGTTTATTGGTATATTCCATGCCATGTAGACGTGTGATTTGAAGTCGTCCATCCAGACCTCAGCAGCTCGGAGGGCGTTACGCTTGGCGTAGTAGTCAATGTCGTTGTTGTATGGCTTCTTTGTGCGTTCGATGTGGGCCACTCTTGAGCAAGGCAGGACCTCCATGCTGCCCCCGCACTGCCAGACCTGTGTGTGGGTGGGTGAATTCATTCAGTCTCAGAGTTCACTGGAACCAAAATGTACAGTTACCACCCCCCCCCCCCCCCCCACCACAACCAGATCATGCCACAACACCAAACATCAAGAGCCCCACGCTGGTACTAACCAAACAAACTATCGGTTCTTTCACAGTCTCCAGGGAAACCTCGCACCTACATCAGGGGGGTGTTCCCAAACTTTTTCCACTCGGGTTGTGGTTTCCAGCTTCAAACTGGGGTTTGCCCCTGTTGAGGGAGGGGTGGGAGTGATGGGGGAGGGGAGGAGGAGGAGGTGTGGACTAGGGAGGGTAAAGGAGGGGATTTCATCACTTGGCACAAGAATGTAAAGACAACCTTTTCTCCCCATTCAGGAGTCAGGAATTCCGGCCATGCCCACATGAGGATTCAAAGCTGGCCTGGGGATTGTTCACTCGGCTGGAGTCCTGGCAGCCATTACCATCTCACAGACCCTGCATCTCCTCTCGCGGTCCCCACTTGACCTACAGGTGACTCCAACCCAAATATCATGGTTGAATCTTAATTCCCTCATGCCAACAAGAGATAGGCATTAATGGCTGCCCGCAATCCGTGTTTTGGAAAAATTACTAACATAATATGAAAGAATGACTACTCCCTCCCCAACGATGCGCAACATAATCTCCTGTCCCTGGAGGATGGACAAACTGGGGGCAGTGTGTGTTGTGGGAGGGGATGCTCCAACAACAAGACTAACCTACACTGAGATAGCACCTTCAGTGCAATGACATGTCCCAAGGAGATTCACAGAAACATTATAAAGCACCATGAGACACAGACACATTAGGAGACACTTTATTAGATGGGCAAAGGTTTGGTGAAAAGCTTAAATTTCAAGACATTTCTTCAAGGAAGAAAGCAAGGAAAAAAGTTAAGGCGGATTAGAAAAAATGTTCCTGAATTTTGGACCGGAGTGCTGGAGTGATTAAAATTCAGGCTTAAAAAGCCAAGATCAAAAGTGTATGGATATCTTGGGCAACTACAGGTCACAGCAGAGATGGAGATGGACGGGCTACAGAGGGATTGGAGAATTTTAAAGATCAAAACATTGCCAGGCGTGGATTGGTAGGGAAGTGTAAAACTAGAGGGCACAGGTTTAAGGTGGGAGGGGAGAGATACAAAAATGTCAGACAGAGGGTGATGAGTGTCTGGAACAGGCTGCCAGTGGTGGAAGTGAGTACATTTTTGACATAAAAGACACATTTGGGACAGGTATGCGGATGAGATAGGCGTGGAGAGATGGGGACCAAACACAGGCAAATAGGACAAGTTTAATTGTGAAAACTGGGCGGAACGGGAGGTTGGGCCGAAGGGCCTGTCTCCATGCTGTAGACCTCAATGTCTCTGGTAAGGACAGGGCGCAAAATGTGAAACTGACGTGAGGCTGCAAGATATACTGATGGCCTGCCCCATCCCATCACACAGTGACATTTAAATCAGCTCCTGGAATAGAGACATGGCTCAAATAGTATTTAAGAATTCAGTTCCTGGTATTCACATATGTACAGGTCTAGGCTCTAGAGAAGTAATTCAGATGTACATTTCCCTCAGAATGACATGCTTCAAGAGGGCAGCACTCAATCCAACGGAGACTGAGAATTTTCCACCATTAGGTGACGTGCTGTGACACGATGCTGATAAAATGAGATCATCTTTTGAAGGCCCATTACACACCTGCTGTGGGGCATAACACAACAAATGGGATTTACTGAGAGTTAGGACAGACACAGCAGGGTTTTGGGTAAAAGAAGACAAAGGACTGCGGTCGCTGGAGACAGACAAACAGAAGCAGAAATTGCTGGGGAGATCCAGCAGGTCTGGTAGCATCTGGGAAACGGAAACCGAGTTAATGTTTTCAGTCATAGAGTCATACAGCTGCACAGCATGGAAACAGACCCTCCAGTCCGACTTGTCCATGCCGACCAGATATCCTAAATTAATCTAGTCCCATTTGCCAGCACTTGGCCCATATCCCTCCAAACCCTTCCTATTCATATACCCATCCAGATGCCTTTTAAATGTTGCAATTGTACCAGCCTCCACCACTTCCTCTGGCAGCTCATTCCATACACGTACCACCCTCTGCGTGGAAAAGTTGCCCCTTAGGTCTCTTTTATATCTTACCCCTCTCACCCTAAACCTATGCCCCTCTAGTTCTGGACTCCCCGACCCCAGGGAAAAGACTTTCTCTATTTATCCTATCCATGCCCCTTGTGATTTTATAAACCTCCATAAGGTCACCCCTCAGCCTCCGATGCTCCAGGGAAAACAGCCCCAGTCTATTCAGCCTCTTCCTATAGCTTAAAACCTGGCAACATCCTTGTAAATCTTTTCTGAACCCTTTCATGTTTCACAACATCTTTCCGATAGCAGGGAGACCAGAACTGAAACCAGTATGCCAAAAGTGGCCTAACCAATGTCCTGTACAGCCGCAAATGATCTCCCAACTCCTGTACTCAATGCTCAGACCAATAAAGGAAAGCATACCAAATGCCATCTTCACTATCCTATCTACCTGCAACTTCAATTTGAAGGAACTATAAACCTGCACTCCAAGATCAATGACCTTTCTTCAGAGTTTCGGGTTGAATGTGGGAGTCAGACCAGGTATTTGTTGGATTGTCATGTCTAATGTTAATGTGATTGAGATGTTCAGCAGCAAGGAATTATAAGGGAATGGAAATTGACATATTTCCTGTAGGAAATGGTCTCTGCCATTTTACACACATGAATAAGCCTTGTACTGAGATTTAAAAAAAACCCTTTAGCACAGCAGATAGGAATTTCAGAAGCATGTCTTCGGGCTTTTACTTGTTAATGCCACATAGTGCTATTCTCTTCCTAACAGTCTGAATCAGATTTTTCTCAGATAAGAAAGATTTACAACCATGCTATTTATTGAACTATTAGGATTTGTTCTGTGCTGTCAAAAGGTGACATTGTTAAAAACAAAATCAATGAAATTTGCCAGTGTAAGAAGTCAGACTGACTGAAGATGGTATCATTTCACACCACTAATGCTATTAGACTTGCATATTACATTGAAAATTGAGTTGAAATACTATTAAATATTAATTAAATTTGTGCTTTCAAAGTGGGATAGCTTTTAATCCATAACGCAAGCATAACATTGCAACGTGCTGTGTTTAGAATCGGTTTCTTAATGAACTTTGAGTTTTAAATTATCAAAAGTCTATTTCTCTCACTCAATTTCCCAGGGAGCTATGCAAGAGATCAAAAGGAACAGTCTGACTGATCAAGTACAAGTCTTATAGCTGGAAGTTCTTTGGCAGAATTTTCATCCCTCTGTCAGCACGCACCGTCATTTTAGGACAACAGACAAAGGTCAGGAATGAAGAGATGAATGAATGCATTGGATTTCACTTCTGCATTACGTCAATAGGCAGCACTGGGATTAATCCATCTGAAGAGAGACAGCCAGGAGTGAGAGGCAGCCGAAAAGTGTTTGAAATTGGTGAATGTTCGTGCCTCTGAAGAAACCGGGATAATTCTGAATTGCAATTAGATAAATGAAGAAAGGCAATTTATTAATATAAAGCTTACTGAAGCATGGAGTGGTTGAAGGAAAGATCATTGCTGTATGGTTACCCCTTAAAAAAATACAGGGTTTTGATCAGATCAGTGAGATTTGGATTGTTCAGTCAAAGAGCAGTCTCAGGGAGAATATGTTGAATGTTCCCCCTTCTGCAATATAAATGTCTGCAGAGCTTCCATCAACAGTAACTTACACTGATGTCGCATCTCCAACACTGGGAAAAGGTCATATAGGTGTACAATGTCAACCACTGCCAAAACATAGTTGGGCAGACATTATCTTACTTTGTAACTGACTCTGCAGGGTCCAATGGGTCCAAACAGGTAAGGGAGAATAGATAGACGTTGTTACTTAAACTACGGGGAGACCGAGATAATCGGTCTGTCTTCCTCAAAATCCATGCCTTACAAAGTCCATCAGGTTGGGTGGAGCTTAATACCATCTTCAGCATTAACCCTTTCAGAACCACGAGCTTATACCTGAGAAATGATCCAAGGTACCTTACAGAGATGGGCTGAGATGGAGACAGGGTGAGCTCAGCCAGGGGTACAGTATGACCGAATTGTTCATTCGATCATACCGTAATATAAACAAAACATAAACAGAATGAACCTGTTTTTCTAATCGACCCCCTGTTCACAGTCTGGAGCAGGTGGAACCTGAATCCAGCCCTCCAGGTCCAGGAGTAGGGACACTACCACTGCACAAGACTGGCTGTGCTCATATTTTAAAGTTCTCAATCCTGTTTACAAATCCCTTTATGGCCTTGTCCCTCCTTATCTCCGTCATCCCCTCCAGCCCCAACACCTCTCTCTATCTCTGTCACCACAGCTTCAGCCATACACTTCTCCATATCTCTGTCATCTCCTCTATCCCTCCCTATCTCTGTAACTTCCTCCAGCCCCTACACCCCCTCCCTATCTCTGTATCCCCATCCAGCCCCTACACCCCCTCCCTATCTCTGCAACCCCCTCGTCCCCCTGCACCCCCTCCCTATCTCTGTAACATCCTCCAGCCCCTACACCCCCTCCCTATCTCTGTATCCCCATCCAGCCCCTACACCCCCTCCCTATCGCTGTAACCCCCTCCAGCCCCTACACCCCCTCCGTATCTCTGTAACCCCCTCCAGCCCCTACACCATCTCCCAATCTCTGTAACCCCTTCCAGCCCCTACACCTCCTCCCTATCTCTGTAACCTCCTCCAGCCCCTACACACTCTCCCTATCTCTGTCACCCCCTCCCAATCTCTGTATCCCCTTCCAGCCTCTACACCTGCTCCCTATCTCTGTAACCTCCTCCAGCACTTACACCCCTTCCCTATCTCTGTAACCCCCACCAGCCCCTACACACCCTCCCTATCTCTGTAACCTGCTCCAGCCCCTATACCCCCTCCCTATCTCTGTCACCTCCTCCGAGCCACTACACTCCCTCCTAATCTCTGTAACAACCCCCCAGCCCGTACACCCCCTCCCTATCTCTGTAACCCACTCCAGCCTCTATACCCCCTCCCTACCTCTGTAACCTACGCTAGCCTACATCCCCTCCCTACCTTTTTACCCCATCCAGATCCTACACCCCCTCCCTAACTCTGCATTCCCGTCCAGCCCCTGTACCCCCTCCCTATCTCTGTAACCTCCTCCAGCCCCTACACCCCCTCCCTATCTCTGTATCCCCATCCAGCCCCTACACCCCCTCCCTATCGCTGTAACCCCCTCCAGCCCCTACACCCCCTCCGTATCTCTGTAACCCCCTCCAGCCCCTACACCCCTCCCAATCTCTGTAACCCCTTCCAGCCCCTACACCCCCTCCCTATCTCTGTAACCTCCTCCAGCCCCTACACACTCTCCCTATCTCTGTCACCCCCTCCAGCCCCTACACCCCCTCCCAATCTCTGTATCCCCCTCCAGCCTCTACACCCGCTCCCTATCTCTGTAACCTCCTCCAGCACTTACACCCCTTCCCTATCTCTGTAACCCCCACCAGCCCCTACACCCCTCCCTATCTCTGTAACCTCCTCCAGCCCCTACACCCCCTCTCTATCTCTGTCACCCCCTCCAGCCCCTACACCCCCTCCCTATCTCTGTAACCTCCTCCAGCACCTACACCCCTTCCCTATCTCTGGAACCCCCACCAGCCCCTACACCCCCTCCCTATCTCTGTAACCCCCTCCAGCCCCTAGAACCCCTCCCTATCTCTGTCACCTCCTCCAGCCCTACACCCCCTCCCTATCTCTGTAACCTCCTCCAGCCCCTATACCCCCTCCCTATCTCTGTCACCTCCTCCCAGCCACTACACTCCCTCCTAATCTCTGTAACAACCCCCAGCCCGTACACTCGCTCCCTATCTCTGTAACCCACTCCAGCCCCTATACCCCCTCCCTACCTCTGTAACCTACGCTAGCCTACATCCCCTCCCTACCTTTTTACCCCATCCAGACCCTACACCCCCTCCCTAACTCTGCATTCCCGTCCAGCCCCTGTACCCCCTCCCTATCTCTGTAACCTCCTCCAGCCCCTACACACCCTCCCTATCTCTGTGTCCCCATCCAGCCCCTACACCCCCTCCCTATCGCTGTAACCCCCTCCAGCCCCTACACCCCCTCCGTATCTCTGTAACCCCCTCCAGCCCCTACACCCCCTCCCAATCTCTGTAACCCCTTCCAGTCCCTACACCCCCTCCCTATCTCTGTAACCCCCTCCAGCCCCTACACCCACTCCCAATCTCTATATCCCCCTCCAGCCTCTACACCTGCTCCCTATCTCTGTAACCTCCTCCAGCACCTACACCCCTTCCCTATCTCTGTAACCCCCACCAGCCCCTACACCCCCTCCCTATCTCTGTAACCTCCTCCAGCTCCTACACCCCCTCCCTATCTCTGTAACCCCCTCCATCTCCTACACCCCCTCCCTATCTCTGTAACCCCCTCCAGCCCCTACACCCCCTCCCTATCTCTGTAAACACTCCAGCCCCTATACCCCCTCCCTATCTCTGCAACCCCATCCAGTCCCTTCACCCCCTCCCTATCTCTGTCACCTCCTCCAGCCCGACACACCTTCCCAATCTCTGTATCCCCTTTCAGCCCCTACACCCCCTCCCTATCTCTGTCACCTCCTCCAGCCCCTATACCCCTATCTCTGTAACCCCTTCTAGCCCCTACACCCCCTCCCTATCTCTGTAACCTCCTCCAGCTCCTACACACCCTCCCTATCTCTGTCACCCCCTTCAGCCCCTACACCCCCTCCCAATCTCTGTATCCTCCTCCAGCCTCTACACCCGCTCCCTATCTCTGTAACCTCCTCCAGCACCAACACCCCTTTCCTATCTCTGTAACCCCCACGAGCCCCTACACCCCCTCCCTATCTCTGTAACCTCCTCCAGCCCCTACACCCCCTCCCTATCTCTGTAACCCCACCAGCCCCGACACCCCCTCCCTATCTCTGTCACCCCCTCCAGCCCCTACACCCCCTCCCAATCTCTGTATCCTCCTCCAGCCTCTACACCCGCTCCCTATCTCTGTATCCTCCTCCAGCCCCTACACCCCCTCCCTATCTCTGTAACCCCCTCCAGCCCCTACACCCCCTCCCTATCTCTGTAACCCCCTCCAGCCCCTACACCCCCTCCCTATCTCTGCAACCCCCTCCAGTCCCTTCACCCCCTCCCTATCTCTGTCACCCCCTCCAGCCCGACACACCTTCCCAATCTCTGTATCCCCTTTCAGCCCCTACACCCCCTACCTATCTCTGTCACCTCCTCCAGCCCCTATACCCCTTCCCTATCTCTGTAACCCCTTCTAGCCCCTACACCCCCTCCCTATCTCTGTAACCTCCTCCAGCCCCTACACACTCTCCCTATCTCTGTCACCCCCTCCAGCCCCTACACCCCCTCCCAATCTCTGTATCCTCCTCCAGCCTCTACACCCGCTCCCTCTCTCTGTAACCCCTACCAGCCCCTACACCCCCTCCCTATCTCTGTAACCTCCTCCAGCCCCTACACCCCATCCCAATCTCTGTATCCTCCTCCAGCCTCTACACCCGCTCCTTATCTCTGTAACCTCCTCCAGCACCTACACCCCTTTCCTATCTCTGTAACCCCCACCAGCCCCTACACCCCCTCCCTATCTCTGTAACCTCCTCCCTATCTCTGTAACCTCCTCCAGCTCCTACACCCCCTCCCTATCTCTGTAACCCCTCCATCCCCTACACCCCCTCCCTATCTCTGTAACCCCCTCCAGCCCCTACACCCCCTCCCTATCTCTGTAAACACTCCAGCCCCTATACCCCCTCCCTATCTCTGTAACCCCCTCCAGTCCCTTCACCCCCTCCCTATCTCTGTAACCCCCTCCAGCCCCTACACCCCCTCCCTATCTCTGTAACCCCCTCCATCCCCTACACCCCCTCCCTATCTCTGTAACCCCCTCCATCCCCTACACCCCCTCCCTATCTCTGTAACCCCTCCATCCCCTACACCCCCTCCCTATCTCTGTAACCCCCTCCAGTCCCTTCACCCCCTCCCTATCTCTGCAACCCCCTCCAGTCCCTTCACCCCCTCCCTATCTCTGCAACCCCCTCCAGTCCCTTCACCCCCTCCCAATCTCTGTCACCCCCTCCATCCCCTACACCCCCTCCCAATCTCTGTAACCCCCTCCAGCCCCTACACCCCCTCCCATTCTCTATAACCCCCTCCAGCTCCACAAGTCTCTGAGATGGTTTCTTCCCTACAGTCTGGTTTCTTGGTCATCACCAGCTTTTAAGTTCTTCACAAATCTGCCTTCAGATGTCTAGGCCTGCAGCGTTGGAATTCCCATCGTAAACCTCTCTGCTTTTGGATTCCTGTCTCCGTGAACCCTGCAAAACCTCTGAAAGCCCATCTCTGTAGCCAGGTATCCTGTCCCCCTCCTAATATTTTGTATTTGACTCAGTGTCATATTTTGAAGAGTTAAGATGCCTGTGAAGAACTTTGGGTTATTTAATAACTCTGAACTATGTTATAAAAATACAAGCATAGTTATTTCAACAATTGTTTAACGAAGGTCAACAGACCTGAGTTTTTTGCCGTTAGCTTGCCATGTTTATGTGCACTCTCGATAACTCGGACCTTGCAAATGCGGATATTGTCTCTTTGCCTGGATTCACTCCCCCTCTCCATAAGGTTGCTTTGTTCAGTATAACTGTCAGTTGTCTAATTCTTGAAAAAGTCTCTGATGAATGTGCAAGCTTTTATCTGGTCAAATTGTTTGTAACATTTTAGAGTCAGAATACTGTGATTTTACTCATTTTTTATTGTCTTCAGACTGGAGGGCTGTGACCAGCGGTGTACTATAAGGATTGGTGCTGGGTCCACTGCTTTTCATCATTTATATACGTGACTTGGATGTGAACATAGGAGGTATGTTTAGTAAGTTTGCAGATGACACCAAAATTGGAGGTGTAGTGGACAGCCAAGTGGGTTATCTCAGAGTATAACAGGACCTTGATTAGATAGACCGATGGGCCAAGGAGTGGCAGATATAGTTTAATTCAGATAAATGTGAGGTGCTGCATTTTGGGAAAACAAATCTTAGCAGGACTTATACACTTAATGGTAAGGTCCTAGGGAGTGTTGCTGAACAAAGAGTCCTTGGAGTGCAGGTTCATAGCTCCTTGAAAGTGGAGTCACAGGTAGATAGGATAGTGAAGAAGGCGTTTGGTATGCTTTCCTTTATTGGTCAGTGCATTGAGTATAGATTAGATTAGATTAGATTACAGTGTGGAAACAGGCCCTTCGGCCCAACAAGTCCACACCGACCCGCCGAAGCGCAACCCACCCATACCCCTACATTTACCCCTTACCTAACACTACGGGCAATTTAGCATGGCCAATTCACCTGATCTGCACATCTTTGGACTGTGGGAAGAAACCGGAGCACCCAGAGGAAACCCACGCAGACACGGGGAGAATGTGCAAACTCCACACAGTCAGTCGCCTGCGGCGGGAATTGAACCCGGGTCTCTGGCGCTGTGAGGCAGCAGTGCTAACCACTGTGCCACTGTGCCACCATGCCGCCCACTAGAAATTGGGGGATCATGTTGACATTGGTTTTGGAATATCGTGTGCAATTCTGGTCTCCCTGATATCAGAAAGATGTTGTGAAACTTGAAAGGGTTCAGAAAGGATTTACAAGGATGTTACCAGGGTTGGAGGGTTTAAGCTATAGGGAGAGGCTGAATAGGCTGGGGCTGTTTTTCCCTGAAGTGTCAGAGGCTGAGGGGTGACCTTATAGAAGTTTATAAAATCGTGAGGAGCATGGACAAAGTGAATAGCTGATGTCTTTTTCAAAGGGTCGGGGAGTCCAGAACTATAGGGCATAGGTTTAGGGTGAGAGGAGAAAGATATAAAAGGGACCTAAGGGGCAACTTTTTGACGTACAGGGTGGTGTATGTATGGAACGAGCTGCCAGAGGAAGTGGTGGAGGCTGGCACAATTACAACATTTAAAAGGCATCTGGATGGGTACATGGCCAAGTGCTGGCAACTGGGACTAGATTGGGTTGGGATATCTGGTCGGCATGGACGAGTTGGGCTGAAGGGTCCGTTTCCATGCTGTACATCTCTATGACTCTATGACTTTATAACAGCACCACAAATTATTATTAATTGTTAACTTTAAATCCGAAATTTTAATCTGAGATAAGCACATTTTTATTTAACAAGGTATTAAGGGATATAGGCCAAAGGCAGGTACATGGAGTTATGCCATAGCTCTCATTAACAGTGGAACAGGCCTGAGGAGCTGAATGGTCTAATCCTGTTCCTGAATTCCTAATTCAATATTAAACCTGGATGTAGGCTTGTTCGCTGAGCTGGAAGGTTCAGTTCCAGAAGTTTCGTCACCCAGTCGAAGTGGTGTCCTTCCTCATCCACTGTATGTAAGGATACTAGTGAGAGAGGATCATGTCGTTTTGTGGTTAGGAAAATCACCGATACCGTGTATTCAAAAAGAATGGGTACCCAATGAACACAGTCCGCCAATTTCTCAGCAACAAACCCAAACAAGCAGACAAAACACGTCCACATCCGAGCCACTCTCCCCTACATCAAAGGCATCTCAGAAATACTGCCAGACTACTCAGACCCCTTGACATCATGGTAGCCCACAAACCCACCAACACACTAAAACAGCAGCTAATGAACTTGAAAGACCCTATACAGACAACAAGCAAAACTAATGTCATTTACAAAACACCGTGCAAGGACTGTAACAAACACTATATTGGACAAACAGACAAAAAACTAGCCACCAGGATACATGAACACCAACTACCCACAAAATGACACAACTTCGACTGGGACAACACATCCATCCTAGGACAAGCCAAACAAAGACATGCACAAGAATTCCTAGAAGCATGGCATTCCAACCGGAACTCTATCAACAAACACATTGGGTTAGACCCAATGAGAAAAACAACATCAAGTGACTTCACTAGGAGAAAGTGAGGACTGCATTTGCTGGAGATCAGAGCTTAAAAATGTGTTGCTGGAAAAGTGCAGCAGGTCAGGCAGCATCAAAGGAACAGGAGAATCAATGTTTCAAACATAAGCTCTTTTTCAGAATTCCTGAAGAAGGGCTTAGGCCCGAAACATCGATTCTCCTTTGATGCTGCCTGACCTGCTGTGCTTTTCCAGCAACACATTTTTAAGATCAAGTGACTTCACCACAGAAAATGACATCACCACAGGAAATTACATCACCAACCCAAAGAAACCCAAACATATAAATAGAAAGCAGGAATTTTCAGCCTGAGGCCCACTGAAGATGTTAACTAGTATGGTGACGAAACGTCTGGAAATGAACCTTCCAGCTCAGCGAGCAAACCTACGTCCAGAACCTCAACCTGAGCTACAAATCTGCTCAAAACTCGCCAATATTAAGTCATTAGACTAGTATTCCAATCAAGGTAACAAAGGTAAGACTTCCAAACACAAAGTACAAAAGCCTCAGTGATCATCTAGAAACCAATTTCCAAACAGGGGCCCCTTTACAAACAAGACGGTAGGCTTGTACCCCAACCACAGGCACTCCCTGATGTCACCCATGGGTGTGGGATCCAAAATGCTATTGGGCGTTGCGCTCCATGGGCTCACTGGTGAGCCAACACTACCCTGGTACTATACGGAGAGGCATCAGATATCAGCACCACCGTTTGGCCAACACTTAGATGACGATAGCTGCTTTTTCATTTCCCTAAAGGCTACTTAAAGTCATAGAGTCATAGAGATGTACAGCACGGAAACAGACCCTTCGGTCCAACTCGTCCATGCTGACCAGATATCCCACCCCAATCTAGTCCCACCTGCCAACACCCGGCCCATATCCCTCCAAATCCTTCCTATTCATATACCCATCCAAATGCCTCTTAAATGTTGCAATTGTACCAGCCTCCACCACTTCACCTGGCATCTCATTCCACACACATACCACCCTCTGTGTGAAAACATTGCTCCTTAGGTCTCTTTTATATCTTTCCCCTCTCACCCTAAACCTATGCCCTCTAGTTCTGGACTCCCCCACTCCGGGAAAGAGACTTGGTCTATTTATCCTATCCATGCCCCTCATGATTTTATAAACTTCCATAAGGCCACTCCTCAGCCTCTGACGCTCCAGGGAAAACAGCCCCAACCTGTTCAGCCTCTTCCTGTAGCTCAAATCCTCCAACCCTGGCAACATCCTTGTAAATCTTTTCTGAACCCTTTCAAGTTTCGCAACATCTTTCCGATAGGAAGGAGACCAGAATTGCACGCAATATTCCAACAGTGGCCTAACCAATGTCCTGTACAGCTGCAACATGACCTTCCAACTCCTGTACTCAATATTCTGACCAATAAAGGAAAGCATACCAAACGCCTTCTTCACTATCCTATCTACCTGCGACTCCACTTTCAAGGAGCTATGAACCTGCACTCCAATGTCTCTTTGTTCAGCAACACTCCCTAGGACCTTACCATTAAGTATTTAAGTCCTGCTAAGATTTGCTTTCCCAAATTGCAGTGCCTCACATTTATCTGAACTAAACTCCATCTGCCACTTCTCAGCCCATTGGCCCATCTGGTCAAGATCCTGTTGTAATCTGAGGTAACCCTCTTCACTGTCCACTACACCTCCAATTTTGGTGTCATCTGCAAACTTCCTAACTGTACCTCTTATGCTCACATCCAAATCATTTATATAAATGGCGAAAAGTAGAGGGCCCAGCACTGATCCTTGTGGCACTCCACTGGTCACAGGCCTCCAGGCTGAAAAACAACCTCCCACCACCACCCTCTGTCTTCTACCTTTGAGCCAGTTCTGTATCCGAATGGCTAGTCCTCCCTGTATTTCATGAGATCTAACCTTGCTAATCAGTCTCCCATGAGGAACCTTGTCGAATGCCTTACTGAAGTCAATATAGATCACATCTACTGCTCTGCCCTCACCAATCTTCAAAAAACCCAATCAAGTTTGTGAGACATGATTTTTCACACACAAAGCCATGTTGACTATCCTTAATCAGTCCTTGCCTTTCCAAATACATGTTCATCCTGTCCCTCAGGATTCCCTCCAGCAACTTGCCCAACACCGACGTCAGGCTCACTGGTCTATAGTTCCCTGGCTTGTCATTACAACCTTTCTTAAACAGTGGCACCACGTTAGCCAACCTCCAGTGTTCCAGCACCTAGCATGTCTTTGTTTACATGGGTGATTGCTCTCTTTCCAGGGCCCAGAATAAAGATGAAGAAAGTAGAGCCATACTGTGTCTTTGAGTGTTTGCTTCCACTGATTCAGATATCTGAATAGGAAGGGTTTAGAGGGATAAGTGCTGGCAAATGGGACTCGATTAGGTTGGGATATATTCATCAGGACTGATGAAGGGCTTTTGCCTGAAACGTCGATTTTCCTGCTTCTCGGATGCTGCCTGGCTGGCTGTGCTTTTCCAGCACCACTCTAATCTAGACTCTGGTTTCCAGCATCTGCAGTCCTCACTTTTGCCGAGTTGATTTTAACCTTACTGTGAATCCTCGTACAAGGATGCCTACCTTGAAGAAGTTCTCCTCCTCTCTCCAGAAGAATCTCAGTGAGTCTCTCTCTCACTGCAACCCCCAGGTCATCTATCTCAGCAAGGGGAGAAAGTGAGGTCTGCAGATGCTGGAGATCAAAGTTGAAACTTTATTGCTGGAACAGCACAGCAGGTCAGGCAGCATCCAGGGAACAGGAGATTTGACGTTTCGGGCACAGGCCCTTCTTCACTATCTCAGCAAGGGGCCCACCAATCACTTCTCTAGCTTCCCACAGAGATCGAGGGTACACCTGATCAGGTCCTGGGGATTTATCCACCTTTATGTGTTTCAAGACATCCAGCACTTCCTTCTCTGTAATATGAATATTTTTCAAGATGTCACCATCTATTTCCCTACATTCTATATCTTCCATGTCCTTTTCCACAGTAAACACTGATGCAAAATACTCACTCAGTATCTCTCCCATGTCCTACAGCTCCACACATAGGCTGCCTTGCTGATCTTTGAGGGGGCCTATTCTTTCCCTGGTTACCATTTTGTCCTTAATGTATTTGTAAAAGCCCTTTGGATTCTCCTTAACTCTATTTGCCAAAGCTATCTCATGTCCCCTTTTTGCCCTCCTGATTTCCCTCTTAAGTATACTCCTACTGTCTTTATACTCTTCTAAGGATTCACTCGATCTATCCTGTCTATACCTGACATATGCTTCCTTCTTTTCCTTAACCAAACCCTCAATTTCTTTAGTCATCCAGCATTCCCTACACCAACCAGCCTTTCCTTTCACCCTGATAGGGATATACTTTTTCGGGATTCTCATTTTCTCATTTCTGAAGGTTTCCCATTTTCCAGCCGTCCCTTTACCTGCGAACATCTGCCTCCAATCAGCTTTTGAAAGTTCTTGCCTAATACCGTCAAAATTGGCCTTTCTCCAATTTAGAACTTCAACTTTTAGATCTGGTCTATCCTTTTCCATCACTATTTTAAATCTAATAGAATTATGGTCACTGGCCCCAAAGTGCTCCCCCACTGACACCTCAGTCACCTGCCCTGCTTTATTTCCCAAGAGTAGGTCAAGTTTTGCACCTTCTCTAGTAGGTACATCCACATACTGAATCAGAAAATTGTCTCGTACACACTTAACAAATTCCTCTCCATCTAAACCTTTAACACTATGACAGTCCCAGTCGATGTTTGGAAAGTTAAAATCCCCTACCATAACCACCCTATTATTCTTACAGATAGCTGAGATCTCCTTACAAGTTTGTTTCTCAATTTCCCTCTGACTATTAGGGAGTCTATAATACAAACCCAATAAGGTGATCATCCCTTTCTTATTTCTCAGTTCCACCCAAATTACTTCCCTGGATGTATTTCCGGGAATATCCTCCCTCAGTGCAGCTGTAATGCTATCCCTTATCAAAAACACCACTCCCCCTCCTCTCTTGCCTCCCTTTCTATCCTTCCTGTAGCATTTGTATCCTGGAACATTAAGCTGCCAGTCCTGTCCATCCCTGAGCCATGTTTCCGTAATTACTATGATATCCCAGTCCCATGTTTCTAACCATGCCCTGAGTTCATCTGCCTTCCCTGTTAGGCCCCTTGCATTGAAATAAATGCAGTTTAATTTATTAGTCCTCCCTTGTCCCTACCTGCCCTGACTGTTTGACTCACTTCTGTTCTCAGCTGCACCCGTCTCAGATCGATCTCTTTCCTCACTATCTCCCTGGGTCCCACCCCCACACCTTACTAGTTTAAATCCTCCCAAGCAGTTCTAGCAAATTTCCCTGCCAGTATATTAGTCCCCTTCCAATTTAGGTGCAATCCGTCCTTCTTGTACAGGTCACTTCTACCCCAAAAGAGATTCCAATGATCCAAAAGTGTGAATCCTTCTCCCATACACCAGCTCCTCAGCCATGCATTCATCTGCTCTATCCTCCTATTCCTGCCCTCACTAGCTCATAGCACTGGGAGTAATCCAGATATTACTACCCTTGAGGACCTCCTTTTCAAATTTCTGCCTAACTCTCTGTAATCTCCCTTCAGAATCTCAACCTTTTCCCTTCCAATGTCATTGGTTCCAATGTGGACAATGACCTCCTGCTGGCCCCTCTCCCCCGTGAGAACATTCTCCACCCTCTCTGAGACATCCTTGATCCTGGCAACACAGCATTCTAAAATAATTCCAGGGCAACTATGACTTTGTGACCAGGAGGAAGGGACACTACCAGTGCACCACCTGACCATCATTATTGGTTTTCTGCCGAATGCCTGTTGCTCCGCCTAAATATTGTCTCGTGAGAGCGGTTGAAGGACCCTTGGTCTGTTTAGAAGGATGAGGGGGGATCTGATTGAAGCTTACAGAAGAGACCCGGGTAGAGTGGACATGGAGAAGATGTTCCCAGTAGGAGAGACACGGACCCGAGGGAACAGCCTGAGAGTGAAGGGGTGACCCTTTAGAACCGAGATGAGGAGGAATTTCTTCAGCCAGAGGGTGGGGAACCTGTGGGACTCAGTGCCAGAGGGGGCTGTGAAGGCCAAGTTATTGAGTGTAGTTAAGACAGAGATCGATTAGTAAGGGGTCAAGGGTTAAGGGCTTCCTCCATCGCCAAACCCTGGAATGCTTCACTTTCCGCCCTGGGAACCTGCAACCTGCAACCACAGGGCATTAATGTGGATTTTACAAACTTCCTTATTTCCCCTCCCCCCCCCCACCTTATCCCAGATCCAACTCAGCACCACCCTCTCGACCTGTCCATCTTTCTTCCCACCCATACGCTCCACCCTCCTCTCCAACCTATCACCTTCCCCCTCACCTCCATCCACCTATCGCATTCCCAGCTACCTTCCCCCCAGCCCCACCCCCTCACATTTATCTCTCAGCACCCCCCCAGCTGCATTCCTGATGAACAGCTTATGCCTGAAATGTCGATTCTCCTCGGATGCTGCCTGACCTGCTGTGCTTTTCCAGCACCACATTCTCGACTCTGATCGCCAGCATCTGCAGTGCTCATTTTCTCCTATCAGCCGTGCAGCAAACTCAATGGACCGAATGGCCTAATTCTGCTCCTTTTTCTTATCGTCTTATAATTCTTGTGGTGTCAGTAGATACAACAAAACAGCTCCTTGAGGTGCTGCAGCAATGATTAAAATATACCATCGGGCACAGCAACTAACATGTCTAATATTGAAGGGTTTTTGTAACATCTCCAAGCACCAGATAGGATCATTAGTTGATGTCGTGTTTCGTTCTGTCTAGGAACAGTGAATTTATAATTTATTGTAAATCCCTAGAAATATTATGGGATGAGGTTCTGAAAAGGCAAACTAATTATGGTACAAATTGGGCAGCTACTTACGAACACATGTTCCCACACTCACCACACTGTTATATAAATCATCTGGGACAGCTCAGTATTCAATTTCTTTTTTTTGTGGCACGTGCATACAATCGCATCTTACATTTGTATAGCATCTTTCACGGCGTATCACTGTGAGATAATCAAATAGAACTGGACGCCAGACGTTCACAGGGAGATATTGTATTGATCAAAGAGGATGGGCTCATGGGTATTGACAGTGCAGAATGAAGAGGAAGCCCTGTTGGCCCATTGAGTCTCTACTAGTCAACAAAGATATGACTACAATAAACCCATAAACACTGGAGGCTATAATAAGGAGACAAGTAAATATCTAAATGTTGCTCACATGAGAGTTTCTGACAACTCTTTCAGGATGTGGAGGGGGCTGGTGGTGGAGTGGGGGTGGACAAGGTCAGAGGTCACACAACACTGGGTTATAGTCCAACGGGTTTATTTGAGCAGAAGCTGCCCCTTCACTCCAAAAGTGTGTGATTTCAAATAAACCTGTTGGACTGCAACCTGGTGTCATGTGACTTCTGACCTTGTGAACTCCTTCAGGCCAAGAGTTCCAGACTCCCATCACCCAGAATGAAAACATTTCTCCTGAACACTCCTGTTAACCTTCTACATCTCACCATGTCCTCTGGGTATAGTCATCTTGACCAACAGAAAGTCCCTTCCTATTCATCCTATCTATAGCCCTTGTAATCTTACACATTTTACCAGGTCCCTTCTCAAACTTCACTGTTCTGAAGGAAACAATCTCTCCAAACATTCACCAAGCTCAGAGTCTCCAGCTCAGGCAGGGTCCTGGTAAATCCCCTCTGCACCCTCTCTATCCTGCCTATGATGTGGCGACTAGAACTCCACACAGTACTCCAGTTCTGACCGAACCAGCATTTTGTGCAGTTTCAGCATAACTTCTACACAATGAAAGCGAAGAACTGTGGATGCTGGAAATCAGAAACAAAAATTGCTGGAGAAACTCAGAAGGCATGGCAGCATCTGTGGAGAGAAAACATGGTTAACATTTCGGGTCGAGTGACCACTTTGAGGGCAGTGCACAGTAATGCAGAGAGCCCGGATCTTACTCGAGCCCACCATCAGCCGAGTAATGCCTTGGTGTTTGCTGGAAAGTTCTGGCGATGAGGCATTCTGCCAAATAGTTTGACAGTCTGCTCAGGGAACCATGCGATGGGATCCACCCTCTCCTTTTCCCCCAGGGTCTCAGGAACGCTACGTATTGACTACTTCCTGATGAGCTGGTGGTCAAAGGTGTTTTCTCTGCAACTTTCTCCACAAGGGACAGGGGACGCAGAATTACATAGAGGGTTCCACAGCAGCGAGGCCAGTCCCATTCTCCACAACACCAGGGACAGGTAAAACCTCAGGACATAGTGACACTTGGTGTTTGCGTACCGAGGGTCTACGCACAGCTTAAGGCAGCCACACACACATGGGGGCCGTCAGAGTAAGGGCGGTGTTGGGTATGTTCTTCCCTCCCCTTACCCAGAGCTTTGTATACGGAGCTGTCACCTGGAGCCCATCTTAGACTTTCAGGTGAAGTGGAAGATGGCTCGGGGGTGACTACAGCGATGCAGGTTTGGGGATCAGGCCAGACCTGAGCCATGTACAACAACAGAGAGAGTGCCTCACACCTGATGAGCAGGTTTTTACCTGCAATGGAGAAGGAGTGGTGCTCCCATCTGCCTAGTTTCTACCTCACCTTGGTGATGCGCTCCTCCCAAGTTTTTGCACATGCCCCATCCTTCCACATCATATTCCCAGCACCTTCAGATAATTGGACCTGATGGTGAAGGGGATAGGAAATTGGTCGGCCCAGTTCCCAGAGAACATGGCCTCGCTCTTGCCTTGATTCACCTTGGCTCTCGAGGCCAGTTTGAACTGGTTGCAGATGCTGGATCGAGGGGTCACAATTTTCAGATATTAGGAGGAATGTATAGAGGGGACATCAGAGGAAGGTTCATCAGAGAGTTGTGAATGCATGGGATATATTGCCAGCGGTGATGGTGGTGGAAGCAGAGTCATTTGGGACATTTAAGCGACTGCTGGACTTGCACATGGATAGCAGTGAGTTGAGGGGTGTGTAGGTTAGGTTAGGTTATTTTATTTTACATTAAGATTAATCCTCGGCTCAACATCATGGGCCAAAGGATCTGATCTGTGCTGTATTTTTCTATGTGCATGAATCAGCAGATCTGAGCAGAGAACAGCAGTGTACAGGAAAGCATTTGACCTGCAGGCCACCGCTTCCTGGAATAGTCCCTCCTCTCAGGCTCTCATCCTTCCTGACGGACTTGTAAAGATTCTATGTGATGCATGAACAAGGCAGGAGACAGTGGACAGCCCCGCCTGACTCCCGATCTGACAGTGAAGCTGTCTAATTCCCACCCATTCTGGTTGAGACTGCACTACTGATGTTAGCGTAGAGCAGTGGGATCCCACGGCAGATTCCCTGCCTAAAGCCCCTCCAGACACAGTCAATGCTTGTCTCGTTGTGCATTTCCGGGGGACAGACCCCTCAGTGACACTGACTGTCGTAGGGTCTTCACCTCAGCCGCTCCTCTGAGTGACGCTGACAGCCTGACTCATCCGCCAAAGATAATTAAAGTGGTACAACAGCTGGACATTCACATCCTGATGGAGATGGTGGTATAGCAATCTTTGTTTGGATGGTTGTTGAGAATCAGCCTTGGTTTTATGATTTTATTTTGCTTACAAAGCTAAGAGGGATGAATTAATACCAATAATACAACTATTCCTTGAAGCGCTCACAACATTGATGCAATCCCATTGACTGTGGATATTGGAGGGTCTGGCCTTTATCTAGTGGGTAGCGAACTGGTCTGTGTATGGTGGGAGTTTGTGCTTTTGAGAGGCAGAGCTCAAATCAAGGGTAGAATTACCAAGAAAAGTGAAAGATAAATGTTACAAAGTAAAGTATCTCTCAACCCTAAATTATTAATGAAGAAACAAAAATCTAACGAGTAATGGCTCCTATTATGTTAAACGATGGGAATTGCTGTGGATGTAATCTTATATTTTATTGCAGAATTTATGTTTCGCTGAGATAATGGGCTAGTTCTGAGCAATTGTTTACAGTGTGACACTGCATTGAGAAGTGGCATTTATGCTCGCACCGTAAATTTTAAAGGACAGGTTTAGTACTTTAAACTTTGTCACACTTGGGTTTTGATAAAGGAATTATTAAGACTTACAAATATCTGTCATTAGAGGCTGGGAAATTGAACAAAGCTCCATTGTTTATGACCAAAGATTAAAGATCACTCTGAGAAAGACAGATATGGGATCCAGGTGTCATTCAACCAGTGATGAACATTAACTGTTTGTTGTGTAGTTCAGTTCAGGCATGCTTGACCATTTCGTTAAAGCCCTGTACGTGTAGAATTGCCCACATTCTATAAAGGACATCTGCACTTTGAATCCTTTCCAACATAGAGAATCTGAGTGGGTAATTACCTCCTGGGAGTACCTCAGATGTTTCCTGGTCAGAAATAGCAAGACACCAGGTTATAGTCCAACAGGTTTATTTGAAATCACTAGCTTTCGGAGGACTGCCCGTTTGTCAGCTGAAGTGAAGGGAAGCACACAGGCACAGAATTTATAGGCAGAGACATCAAAAGATGGTACAAATGGTATGAGTGGAATGTCAACAGGCTGAACAACAAGTCTCTGCAGGTGATCAAGAGTGTCAAACTGTGTGACTAAAGTGTCAACCGCTAAATAGCAAGTGAAGGGATGACTTACGATGACCAGGGATGACCCGTGCCTGGTCTTTCTCTTATAGCTTTTCCTATGATATTCTTGCCCCGAGTCTGACTCAGACTCTCACATGGGCGACGTGTACCAGACCCCAGCCTGTCTCAGCATCCAGAGAGTTTCGGGAGAGTTACCTCCTCTTCCTCCGGCCGTAGCAGAGGCTGCATCCATCTTGGATTCTGAGGACAGCTCAACACTAGGTGGAGGGGGAGAACCAGCAGTTTCTGGCAGGCCTTCTAGCTGCTCTGAGGGGCCAGGTATGTTTTGCTCCTGTCCCGTTTGTGAGGTAACAGCTTTCCGATGATCCCCGTGTTTGTCCCGGACTGTATCACCAACCTGAACTTTGTAAGTGCTGGAACATGACCTCTCTCTGTACAGATTACAGATTCAAAAACACCAGCAACGGTTCTCCATCAAGATCCTCCGCTCCACGCTTGCAGCAATGCGCCGGTACCTAACCTCTCTACAGTCTGCCCTGCCTCAGCTGAGGGCCACACTCTCTCAGAATTGCAAAGGACCCACTCTGTACTACATCCTCAGGAGAATCCATACTCTCAACAAACAGTATTTCAATTCCATCTCAAACATCAAAAACTGTAAGTACAACAAACTTTTATCTACCCAGCTCCATAACCAGTGCTCCTTGAACATTCCAGAAGATTCCCCTGGCCTCGGAAACACCATTAGCCATGCGGCTGATGCAGCTACCACCCCCACACTGATTGATGATGTCACTTCTGCCCCCATCATGGCCACTCCCACAGCCACTTCCGGCCCTCACATCATCGCCGATGCCACACGCTCAGTGACTTCCGCCACCCCTACTGCCGTGTCTGCCACCACTTCCGTCCCCACCGCCACTCACCTGCATTCTGCTGACACGCCCCCCACAGACCCCACTGTCACTATCCCCACCCCCCAGAATCCCGAGGGGAACACTACCCCTGCTCATGACTCTACCCCCATTCCCCCCACCATCACACCCACTCCAGGTACTGGCTCCGACCCCACTCCCAGCTCTACACCCACACCAGCTCCCAGCTCCCAGCCCTGCCAAGTTTTCACCATCCCCCCAGACCTCCCCCTCACTGAGGACGAACGATCAGTCCTCAGCAAAGGACTCACCTTCATCCCCCTCCGTCCACGCATCAATGAATTTAATACACGCCGTGACATTGAACAATTCTTCCGTCGCCTCCGCCTCCGAGCTTACTTTCATAATCAGGACTCCCGCCCACCTTCCGAGGACCCCTTCGCCCACCTCCAACACACTGCATCCACCTGGACACCCCGCGCTGGCCTATTACCTGCCCTCGACCTCTTCATTTCCAACTGCCGCCGGGACATTAACCGCCTCAACCTGTCGACCCCCCTCCCCCACTCCAACCTCTCACCCTCACAACGCGCAGCCCTCAAATCCCTCTGCTCCAATCCTGACCTCACCATCAAGCCAGCGGACAAAGGGGGCGCAGTGGTAGTCTGGCACACTGACCTCTACACCGCTGAAGCCAAACGCCAACTCGAGGACACCTCTTCCTACCGCCCCCTTGACCATGACCCCACCCCCCATCACCAAACCATCATCTCCCAGACCATACAGAACCTCATCACCTCAGGAGATCTCCCACCCACAGCTTCCAACCTCATAGTCCGGGAACCCCGCACTGCCCGGTTCTACCTCCTTCCCAAGATCCACAAGCCTGACCACCCTGGCCGACCCATTGTCTCAGCATGCTCCTGCCCCACTGAACTCATCTCTACCTACCTCGACACTGTCCTATCCCCCCTAGTCCAGAAACTCCCCACATACGTTCGAGACACCACCCACGCCCTCCACCTCCTCCAAGACTTCCGTTTCCCCGGCCCCCAATGCCTCATCTTCACCATGGATATCCAATCCCTCTACACCTCCATCCGCCATGACCAGGGCCTCCAAGCCCTCCGTTTTTTCCTCTCCAGACGTTCCCAACAGTACCCCTCCACCGACACTCTCATTCGTTTGGCCGAACTGGTCCTCACCCTTAACAATTTCTCCTTTGAATCCTCCCACTTCCTCCAGACCAAAGGGGTAGCCATGGGCACACGTATGGGCCCCAGCTATGCCTGTCTCTTTGTTGGCTACGTAGAGCAGTTGATCTTCCGTAATTACACCGGCACCACTCCCCACCTCTTCCTCCGCTACATTGATGACTGCATTGGCGCCACCTCGTGCTCCCGCGAGGAGGTTGAGCAATTCATCAACTTCACCAACACATTCCACCCTGACCTTAAATTTACCTGGACCATCTCTGACACCTCCCTCCCCTTCCTGGACCTCTCCATCTCCATCAGTGACGACCGACTTGACACTGACATCTTCTACAAACCCACCGACTCCCACAGCTACCTGGATTACACCTCTTCCCACCCTACCTCTTGCAAAAATGCCATCCCGTATTCCCAATTCCTCCGCCTCCACCGTATCTGCTCCCAGGAGGAGCGGTTCCACCATAGAACACACCAGATGGCCTCCTTCTTTAGAGACCGCAATTTCCCTTCCCACGTGGTTAAAGATGCCCTCCAACGCATCTCATCCACATCCCGCACCTCCGCCCTCAGACCCAACCCCTCCAACCGCAACAAGGACAGAACGCCCCTGGTGCTCACCTTCCACCCTACCAACCTTCGCATAAACCAAATCATCCGCCGATATTTCCGCCACCTCCAAACAGACCCCACCACCAGGGATATATTTCCCTCCCCACCCCTCTCCGCCTTCCGCAAAGACCGTTCCCTCCGTGACTACCTGGTCAGGTCCACGCCCCCCCTACGACCCACCCTCCCATCCTGGCACTTTCCCCTGCCACCGCAGGAACTGTAAAACCTGCGCCCACACCTCCTCCCTCACCTCTATCCAAGGCCCCAAAGGAGCTTTCCACATCCATCAAAGTTTTACCTGCACATCCACTAATATCATCTATTGTATCCGTTGCTCCCGATGCGGTCTCCTCTACATTGGGGAGACTGGGCGCCTCCTAGCAGAGCGCTTTAGGGAACATCTCCGAGACACCCGCACCAATCAACCAAATCGCCCAGTGGCTCAACATTTCAACTCCCCTCCCACTCTGCCGAGGATATGGAGGTGCTGGGCCTCCTCCACCGCCGCTCCCTCACCACCAGACGCCTGGAGGAAGAACGCCTCATCTTCCGCCTCGGAACACTTCAACCCCAGGGCATCAATGTGGATTTCAACAGTTTCCTCATTTCCCCTTCCCCCACCTCATCCTAGCTTCTAACCTCCAGCAACTCGATCCCCTGACCTGTCCGGACTTGTCCGACCTGCCCAGCTCCTTTTCCACCTATCCACTCCACCCTCTCCTCCCTGACCTATCACCTTCATCTCCTTCCCCACTGACCTATTGTACTCTATGCCACTCTCTCCCCACCCCCACCCTCCTCTAGCTTATCTCTCCACGCTTCAGGCTCTCTGCCTTTATTCCTGATGAAGGGCTTTTGCCCGAAACGTCGATTTTGCCTGTCTTCGGATGCTGCCTGAATTGCTGTGCTCTTCCAGCACCACTGATCCAGAATCTGGTTTCCAGCATCTGCAGTCATTGTTTTTACCTCTCTCTGCACCCATCCAGAACCATTCCCATGGTTCCAGCACCAAACTCCATCCCCTGAATTAAATTGTCCCTCTCGCTTAGGGGAGACATGTGGCTGGCATTGATGTTCCTGCTCCTATTTTACCTCTCCCACCCAGGTCTGGGAATATCAGGATTAAGCAGTTGCAGAGGCTTCTCCCCATCAGCGTCTCTGTTGGAGCTCTCCCTGGTGCTGTGCGTGGGGTGGTCCTATAATCAAACAGGAACTGGGACGGTTTGGTATCCAGTGATGCTGTAGGCTGCTTCTTTAAGCCTGCATTCAATGTTTGGATCACTCTCTCTGACAGACTGTTTAAGACACGCTAATGGCAGACGGTATGTATGGGAGAGATTTCTGATCATGTGGGCGATGAGCAATATTAGAGTCTCTGCAACCACTAGCCACATGATGGTAAAAGTATGTTACCAGAGCAACTCGAAATCCTTGGGTTGGGGGTGGGGTGGAATGCAGTGGGGTGGGGTGGCACTGTTTGGCTCATTTTGGGCTCAGGTTAATGCCATGAGTTTGGGGTTCAATCCCCATTTCAGCTGAGATTGAATTTGTGACCTTCCACCTGTGCCTGACCTGCTGTGGGGTTAGGGGTCATACCAGCCCACCTGTGCCTGAACTGCTGTGGGGTTAGGGGTCATACCAGCCCACCTGTGCCTGACCTGCTGTGGGGTTAGGGGTCATACCAGTCTTCAGGTATGCACAGGTGAGGAAGACCCATTGCTCTAAGAACAGGGGCAAATCCCCACATTAAAACAATATGACATAGGAGCAGTAATAGAGCATTCAGCCCATTGACTCTACTCTGCCATTCAACTGGGAGTTGGGGGGGAGGAGTTTAATAGAGATGTGCGAGGGATGTTTTTCATACAAAGGGTGGTGAGTGCCTGGAACGTGCTGCCAGAGGAGGGGGTGGAAGCAGACACAATAGCAGCATTCGAGAAACACGTGGATGAACAGAAAGGGAATAGAGGGATACGGATCCTCTAAATGAAGTCAGTACTAGTATACAAGGGCAAAATGTATTGGTGAAGGGACCAACCTGATAACATTCATGCTTAACACTAAGTTCAGCACATTTCCAATTCTGTAGACGGAAGGGAATAATGTGGAGCGGAGTGGTTGTCGGAATAATTTATGTGGTTGAAGAAGCATCATGTTTCAAGTGTGCATCCAGCGTTGTCATTAGAATATCAAAGACTGGGGATTTTGGTCACACTGATAAATAAACAAATGCTTCATTCAACAAAACAGGAATGAAATTACGAATTTTCTCACCATTTCCATCTCCCCCTCCCACAGCACGTAAACAAGTTGTATTCATAACCTACTGCTGCACTGTGTTCAAAGGCAGTGCTGGGCGGATATTTGCAAACAGATGGAAGTAATTTGTTGCATCAGTTATAAAATCTCCTCAGAGATTATAAACATTGAGAGCTCTTTGTTGCTGCCAGTCAAGTTTGAAAAGACCGCTGATCCATTCAAAACAATTAGCTGTTTGGTAAACAGATTCTGAACAGTGTTGTCAATCCAAATGCACATTGTATGTTCGAGGTTGCAAGTATGTTAACAAAGGGTTGGAGTGAGACTGAATGCAGTGTGCTTCAGGTAAAGTTAGAAATCACACAACACCAGGTTATAGTCCACCAGGTTTAATTGGAAGCACACTAGCTTTCGGAGGGTCGCTCCTTCATCAGATGGTTGTGGAGGGCTCAAAATTGATGAAGGAGCGTCGCTCCGAAAGCTAGTGTGCTTCCAATTAAACCTGTTGGACTATAACCTGGTGTTGTGTGATTTTTAACTTTGTACACCCCAGTCCAACACCAGCATCTCCAAATCATGCTTCAGGTAAGTTCACTTGCTGCATTGAAGTTGGAAGGTCTGCTGAGTTCAATCTTCAACGTGGCTGACACAGGAGAGGTGAGTGAGGGCATTCTCACGTATCCTGCCGCGCTGAGCCTCACATCTCTGCTTTTTATTGATCCTGATGGAAATCAAAGCAAGTGCTTGGCGCTGCTAATGATTTCACTGGTCAAAACACAGGTTCCACTGTGTCACACTGAAAGCAATGTGCATTGTCAGCTAATTGGAAAGAGCATTCAGAACTGCTTCAGAAGTGGGATGATTGACAGTCAGTTCTCCAGGGGGAATCTTACATTCAGGCATTGCTGCACTTTAATAACTGGTCGAAGAAAACTCTTGGTTTGGGGGAAGTTGATGGGGAATTATTTTTCACTTCTCAACTTGGGATCTGGAATGCACTTCACTAAAGGTGGGACTAAACTCAATGGAACTTTACAAAGAAGGTTAGATATTCAAGTAAAAACCAAAGAACTGCGGATGCTGTAAATCAGAAACAAAAACAGCAATTGCTGGAAAAACTCAGCAGGTCTGGCAGCATCTGTGGAAAAAAAAATCAGTTAATGCTTCAGGTCTGGTGACCCTTTGCCAGTTCTGAGGAAGGGTCATCAGACCCAAAACGTTAACTTTGATTTCTCCTCAGGGTTAGATATTTGCCTGTTAGAATGGGTATAGAGGCCCTTTGGCCCACCAAGTCTCTGCTGCCTCTCTGCAAGAGACACTCTGCTAATCCCTTTCCCAATCCCCTCCCTGGAGCCCTGCACCTTTGCATTTTCAGTGTTTATCTAATTCTCCTGAAAACCACAATCAACCCTGTCTCCCTCACCTCTCCAGGTCCCAAATCACTCACTGCGCAAAAGGAAGGTCTCACTCCTGACACTGCTTATCTTTTTGCAAATCACTCTAAGTGCAAATGTTATCTCCTACTGGTCCTCCAGCTTTGAGGGACTTGGATGGAGGGGCACACCTCTTGACCACTGTTTAGCTAAAACAGGGAAGACCAAAATGTTCGGTCAATGCTCTGTACAGAGTGCAGGGTCTGGACTCCCATTTCACACCAACCTTGGTAATGTGATCTATCATCTAAAATCCAACCAAGATTGTATGGTCCCTGGGTTATTAGACCAGTGATAAATAATGTGTGCCTTATAATCAATGACATATAACTGATAACGAGGAAGGGCGTTTGTGGTGCAGAGGGGAGAATCTATGGGTTTGAACCAACACTCAATGGCTATGGATGGGTTTGTAATCTGGTCAAACAGGTTAATAGCTAACCCTGACAGCTGACTGAGAGCAGGAGAGTCTCCAGGTCAGTATCCTGCAGAAAGCAATGCCAATCCCACTCCAGTACGTGGGTGTAAGAGGCAGAACAATCCAATGGATGCCCATGGCACAACCCTCAGTAACCAGGATGGGAGACCAGACTGATAATACTGCTAATTCACAAACAGGGAAATGAAAAAGCTACAATACTGAGTTCCTCCTGTGGACATCAAGTATTTTTTATTCAACCATGGGATGTGGGTGTCACTGGCTTGGCCCAGCATTTACTGTCTGTCCCTAGTTGCCCCTTGAGAAGGTGGGGGTGAGCTGCCTTCTTGAACTTCTGCAGTTCATGTGCTGTGGGTAGACCCACAATACCCTTAGGGAGGGAGTCCCAGTGACACTGAAGGAACGGCGACATATTTCCAAGTCAGGGTGGTGAGGGGCTCAGAGGGGAACTTGCAGAGGGTGGTGTTCCCACGTATCTGCTGCCCTTGTCCGTCTAGATGGGTTTGGAAGGTGCTATGTATGGATATTTGGCAAATTTCTGCAGTACATCTTGTAAATAGTACACATTACTGTTACTCAGCATTGGTGGTGGAGGGAGTGGATGCTTGTGAACGTGGTGCCAATCAAGTGGGCTGCTTTGTCCTGGATGGTATTGAGCTTCTTGAGTGTTGTTGGAGCTGCCCCCATCCAGGCAAGTGGGGAGTATTCCATCACCCTCCTGACTTGTTCCCTGTAGATGATGGACAGGCTTTGGGGAGGCAGGGGGTGAGTTACTCCTTCTACATCTCCTAGCTGCTCTTCATAGAATTTACAGAATTGTTGCAGCGCATCCTCCTCCTGTCACTATCCTGGATCTCTGAACATTTTAATCTCCTCCTTTTCTCCATGATTCCACACATTGTTTCCATTTAAATAATTTAGTGGGGGTGGGGGGGGGGGGGGGGGGGGGGGGGTGAGGGGTGAGGCAGAATGGGGTTATCATTGGACTAGTAATCGAGGGAACACAGAGAATATTCTGGGGACTTGGATTTGGAGCCCACCACGGCAGATTGTGGATTTTGAATTCATTAAGAAGTCTGGAAATAAAATCGAACGATGACCATCGATGGGGCATTACGAATGGTGCCAAACATTGTGCAATCATTGGAGAACATCCCCACTTTTGACCTTCCGAGGGAAGGTCATTGATGAAGCAACTGAAGATGGTTAGGCCTGAGGACACTACCCTGAGGAACTTCTGCAGAGATGTCCTGGAGCTGAGATAACTGACCCCCAGCAACCACAACCATCTTCCTATGTAGGAGAAAGTGAGGACTGCAGATGCTGGAGATCAGAGCTGAAAAATGTGTTGCTGGAAAAGCACAGCAGGTCAGGCAGCATCCAAGGAGCAGGAGAATCGATGTTTCGGGCATAAGCCCTTCTTCAGGAATGAGGAAAGTGTGTCCAGCAGGCTAAGATAAAAGGTAGGGAAGAGGGACTTGGGGGAGGGGCATTGGGAATGCGATAGGTGGAAGGAGGTTAAGGTGAGAGTGATAGGCCGGAGAGGGGGTAGGGGCGGAGAGGTCGGGAAGAAGATTGCAGGTCAAGAAGGCAGTGCTGAGTCCGAGGGTTGGGACTGAGATAAGGTGGGGGGAGGGGAAATGAGGAAGCTGGAGAAATCTGTATTCATCCCTTGTGGTTGGAGGGTTCCTAGGCGGAAATGAGGCACTCTTCCTCCAGGCGCCGTGTTGCTATGGTCTGGCAATGGAGGAGGCCAAGGACCTGCATGTCCTTGGCAGAGTGGGAGGGGGAGTTAAAGTGTTCAGCCACAGGGCGGTTGGGTTGGTTGGTCCGGGTGCCCCAGAGGTGTTCTCTGAAACGTTCCGCAAGTAGGCGGCCTGTCTCCCCAATGTAGGGGAGACCATATCGGGTGCAGCGGATGCAGTAAATGATGTGTGTGGAGGTGCAGGTGAATTTGTGACGGATATGGAAGGATCCCTTGGGGCCTTGGAGGGAAGTAAGGGGGGAGGTGTGGGCGCAAGTTTTGCATTTCTTGCAGTTGCAGGGGAAGGTGCCGGGAGTGGAGGTTGGGTTGGTGGGGGTTGTGGACCTGACGAGGGAGTCGTGGGGGGATTGGTCTTTCTGGAACGCTGATAGGGGAGGGGGGGAGGGAATACATCTTCCTATGTGCCAAGTTTGACTCCAACCAGCAGAGAGTTTGTCCCTGATACCCATTGCTCGGGCTCCTTGATGCCACACTTGGTCGAATGCAGCCTTGATGTTAAGGGCTGTCCCTCTCCCCTCCCCTCGGGAATTCAGCTCTTTTGTCCATGTTTGACCCAAGGCTGTAATGAGGTCAGGAGCTGAGTGACCCTGGGGGAACCCAAACTGGGTGTCACTGAGCAGGTTATTGCTGAGCAGGTGCTGCTTGATAGCCCTGTTGGTGACACCTTCCATCACTTTCCTGATGATGGGGAGTAGATTTACAGATTGGATTTTCCTGCATTTTGTGTAGAGGACATACCTGGACTACTTTCCTATATTGACAGATGAAAGTCAGTGCTGTGGCTGTAATGTTTACAGAAGTAGGTTTAATAACTGTTTAAAGATAAAAGGTCCCTTAGAAAACAGTAACCATAACATGGTAGAATTTAGCACTCAGTTTGAGAGTGGGAAATATGGAACAGAACCAACTGTATTAAACATAAATATGATTAATTACATAGGGATGAGTGCAGAGTGATTGTGGTGGACTAGGAAAGAAATTCAGATGAAAAGCTGAACAATGGCAGACCTTGAAGAAATTAGTCCAGTCACACCACAAAGATACATCCCAGAGAGATTCTAGGAAGGTGATAAGTCAACCATGGTTTGCCAGGTAAATTAAGAACCAAATAAAAAAAAGATCCACAACGTGGCAAAGATTAGTGGTGAGTTGGAGGATTTCAGAAGTTTTGAAAAAGCAACATAAACGATTAAAAGATACCAAGATGGAGAAAATAATCTTTCAGAGTAAACCTCTAAGTAACCTCAAGATGGAGAGTAATAACATTTTTAAGTATTTAATAAGGGGAGAGATTAAAATGAGCATAGGTCCCTTAGAGAAGGAGGCTGGAGAAATAATAATGAGGGAACTAAGGAATAGGCAGAGTTAGTTTAATCAGTAATTTGTAACAGGCTTCACAGTGGAAGAAACTAAGCACGTTCCAAAAATGTTAAATAATCACGGGTTCAGAGGAGAGGAGAAATGTAGATATCGACAGGTCACGTGACTGGGCTGAACCCTATCAGATGGGATATAACTTGGGAAAATTGAGGATCTGCATTTTGGCAGGAAGAATAGAGGAGCTGAATATTATTTAAATGGAGAAAGACTGCAGGAAGCTGCAGCACTGAGGGATTTGGGAATCCTCATCCAATAAATTCCATAAAGTTAGCTTACAAGTTCAGCAAGTAATAGGGAAGGCAAATGGACCATTGGCCTTTATTTTTTTAGATTTTAGTTACCCTACAGTGTGGAAACAGGCCTCCCGGCCCAACAAGTCCACACCAACCCTCCAAAGACCAACCCACCCAGACCCATTCCCCTACATTTACCCCTGCACCTAACACGACGGGCAATTTAGCATGGCCAATTCACCTGACCTGCACATCTTTGAAGTGTGGGAGGAAGCCCACACAGACACAGGGAGAATGTGCAAACTCCACACAGACTGTTGCCTGAGACAGGAATTGAACCTGGGTCCCCAGTGCTGTGAGGCAGCAGTGCTAACCACTGAGCCACCGTGCCTCAAAAGGAATGGAGTATTAGAGGTGGGAAGTCTAGGTGAAACTATACAAGGCACCAGTTAGATCAGACTTAAGGTAATATGAACAGCTTTGGGACCTTTACTTTTGGAAAAATATACTGGCATTGGAGGCAGTCCAGGGAAGGTTCACTTGGATAAAAGCAGGAATGAAGGGAGGGTCTTACAAGGAGAGGTTGAATAGTTTGTGCCTACACTCATTGATGTTTAGAAAAATGAGAGGTGACTTTACTGAAACACACTAGATCCTTAGAGGTTTGATGGAGAGAGGTTGCTTACCCTTGTGGAAAAGTCTAGGACCAGAGGGCATAATCCCAGAATAACAGGTCACCTCGTCTGGTATTTCTACTCTCAGAGGGGAGTGAATGTGGGGTATTCTTTGCTGTGGAGGCTGGATTGTTCCTGATATTCAAAGCTGGATGGACAGATTTTTAATCAGTAAGACATTCAAGAACAAGGAAAGTGGAGTTGAGGATTATCAGCTCATGATTTTATTGAACAGCAAACTCTGTCGGCCAAATATTCTGAAGGTCTGCTCTGGAACTACTGCTCGTGGTGTGGTAGGTTCTAGAGCACAGAGCCATTGCAATAGCCAGTTCTTGAAGTCATTTCTTGATATCACATGGAGTGAATCAAATTGGCTGAAGATTGTTATCTGTGATGCTGGGGACCACAGGAGGAAGCTGAGGTTGAGATGGATTACCCACTCAGTACTTCTGGCCGAAGATTGCTGTGATAGCCCCAACTTTACATTTTTTTGTGCTGATGTGCTGGGCTCCCCATCAGTGAGGATGGGGAGATTTGTGGACCCTCCTCCTCCACTGTGGTTGTCTAACAGCCTGCCACCATTCCCGACTGGATGTGGCAGGACTGCAGAGCCTGGCTAGATGATAACGGTAGACTGGGGAAAAATCAGGCCATGAATGTTTCAATAACAATCTTGTCTAAACACTCCCCCATCCTTCCAGTTTTTTTAAGGATTATTTGTGAAGTATGGTGACAAATGATTAAGATTCCCTCTCTACAGGACGGACATGAAGCTAATGACAGCCAGGACTGTTAACATTCGCAGTGAAGATGCCTTCCCATCTCTTCAAAGGTTCCTGAATGACTTTACGTACAACACAGAATTATCTTGGAATTACTTTCTACATTTCTGCAAGTTGTTGCTACTTGATAATGTATTTACAACATGTATTAATAAATGCCATTGGACACACAACAATTTACATCCATTACTTATCACCAATAGGAAATAAGAAAAGGCTTGCATTACCATAGTACCTTTTGCAACCTCAGAATGTCACAAATGTTCAGCCAATGTACTACTTTTGAAGTATGGTTACTGCAGTAACAAATGTTACAGTCAATTTGTGCTCCACAAGTAGTAATGTGATGTATACAGGGGCCTTAATATGAAGGAATCATGGAATCCCTACAGTGTGGAAGCAGGCCATTCAGCCCATGGAGTCCACACCAACCCCCTGAAGGGCATCCCATCCAGACCCACCCTATCCCTGTAACCCTGCATTTCCCATGGCTCACCCACCTAACCTGCACATCTTCGGACGGTGGGAGGAAACCCACACAGACATGAAGAAGAATATGCAAGCTCCACCGAGTCGCCTGAGGTTGGAATTGAACCTCTGACCCTGGCACTGTGAGGCAACAGTGCTAACCACTGGGCCACCATGCTGTCACTAAAATTGAGTTAAAGACGACCAGGACCTTACTGAAGTAAGCCCAGAGAAACGTACAGCTAACCCTAAGCTTCTGGTTCTTCATGTTGCTGTCTTAATTCGCAGTGTCTGAGGATTTGACGACTTTGTTGTCATCTTCATGAAAAGCATAAACTGTGAATGATGTTGTTTGTTGATACATTTTGTTGCATTTAATCATTCATTGATATTATTCAAGAAATGTCAGATTTCTCTGTGTTTGGCTCTGGATTTAGTGTCTGCAGGAGCTCCACAATATCAAGGTATCAAGGAATGGATACAGGGAGGCCATTCAGCTCTTTGTGCGGATGCTGGTTTTCTTTAAGAGCAACTCAGCCTGTGCCCCGCGCCTATGTTTTCTCTCTATTGTCCTGTAAACTCTCTTTGGTTCTTCGCGTCCATTTCCAAAGCCCCCTATGGTCCATTTGCCTCTAGCAACACAGGAGCCTGTAAAGTCACTCTGCCTCCCACCCCCCCACCCCGGCAAAGTTAATTCATATAAAATGCAAAATCAAAGTGAATACACTCACACTTAGGGTATTCAAGATATTCCTTCAATCTCACTTCGACAAGCATGCACACATTCTTCCAGGTCACCACCACCAGAATTGTACTGACTTCACCAAGGGATGCCAATGTATTGCATATTTTAATCCTGTTTCCTTCACTACTTGAGGTGTGTACTGTGTCAGAATCAATCCCCAAATACAAAGACACACTACCACTCCCCTCAGCTGTTAAACTATGGTACATCTTATATCAGACATGGAGTAATATTTCATGGCTCTCTCTGCTATGTTCAAAGGATTTTGCAAAGAGGAGGTCTCTTTCGAACATCTCCTTCACTTGCCCCTCCTGGATTTCAAGAGATCTCCAACACACCCTTCCTATCCTGTAGCCTCACTGAAAGTACTGGATATAAGTTCAGATTGGAGTCTCACACTCTAACTCTAACTCATCAGTCCCTCATTGCTAGGATGGACCTGCAAATGAGAAGTGTGATACTTGGGGAGATTGAGCTACAATGTAGTAATCTCTCACATGGACTCAATTATTTTCATTTAAAAAAACCCTTAGACCATCAGAACTAGGAGTAGGTGGCTGCCATTCAGCCCCTCTAGGCTGTTCCACCATTCAATAGGATCATGTCTGATCTCACTTCAACCTCAACTCCAACTTCCTGCCCACTCTCCACATTTCTACAACATGTTACTTGTTAAAAATCTCTCTACCTCCTCTTTATACTAACTCAGTGCCCCATCATCCACCACACTCCTGGGGAGTGAATTCCACAGATTCACAACTGTTTGAGAAGGTATAATTTCTCCTCATCTCTGTTTTAGATCTGCTACTCCTTAACCTGAAACTATCACCACTCGTTCTAGATCGTCAATGCCCTTTAGCAGCTTATACACCTCAATTAGACCTCAGAGAAGGTAACCTGCCATTCTACCTGGTCTAGCCCACCCGCACTGCGGGTGACTCTTTACTGCCCTCTGACAATGGCCTAGCCAACTATTCAATCCAAGGGTAATTAGGGATAGGCCACATATATTGGCCTTGCTGATGCTGCTAACGTCCCCTTAAAGAATACCCCTATTTTAAAAAGATTTGATGTCAAGAGTGAGATACAAATAAAGTACAATGAATATTTTGACCCATTGTCCTGAGTTGCAGCAAGAAGTCCTTGAAGTGGACATTTCTTTTTGAAGTTGAGTCTGGTTCAGTCAGGGATACAAGCAACATTGACAACTGTCCAAGTCAGAAGGCCAGGCTTTTAAACTCCACTCCAGCCTCCTGTGCAAACATCCAGACATATTCCCAATGCAATCCTAGAGGAATGCTGCAGTGTTGATGGTGCCAGCTTTCATATATGGCATTAACTGAAGCTCAGTCTACTTTCTCAGGCCTCCTATGACCTTCACTTTGGCTCTTTTTCCCTTTGTTTCACGGACAGAATTCATGTAATTTCTAACTGCTTGTGATTGATGCGGTTTGCGTGTGCAATGTACGTATTTCCTTTACACTCAAAGACATTGTCCCAATTTAAATAATATCAGCAACAAGTTTTTCCACGAGTTTAAACATAAAGCATGTTGTTTATAATCCTACACTTGTCCCAGGGGTTTAAAAATATGATGTCTCACTCATTTGTCTCACAAACACACACACTACCACTCATTAAAAAGGTTTGATGTAGATAAGGAAAAAAATGCAGTTATAATGTGCAATTGTCTCACTCTTTCCATTGTAGCAGGTCTGTAGCTTCTTAGATGAGCTGATGACCTGGCTGGAGTGAAGTTCTTGGAAAGCAGAGAACTTGTCATAAGCTGCAAGATTTCTTGACTGGCAGGAGATTGACTCTCTATAGAGCTTAAAGTTGGAACAGACTGAGGGACAGTCTTTCCCTCACTTTCATTAGCTTGATAGTTTACTTGACTGCAACAGATGTTTTGCCTGATGGTCCTGCTGATGGAACTCTATACTGTCCTCTTTTGGTTTTAAAAGGCAATAAACATGTCTATCTCATTTTCATGGAACTTGTTGCAAGTCTAAAGTTTGTTTCTTCCCAATGAAGGCGATGTGGAAAGTCAATTACACCATATCTATATTGACATTCTCATCTTGAGTGTTTGAGAGAGCCAGGTCTTTACATAGAAGTGGCCCATTCAATTTGAAATGACCTACTTGTATGTCTGTCAGGAAGCGACACTCAGTCAGTATCAGTCACAGTCACCATCTCTCCCATCTCTTCGATCTGTCAATTCTGTGACCCTATGTGAACAAGCACAGAGATCCCTGGAGATAGGTGTGGAAGACGTGGGCTGGAGACCAGACTAGATGTCAGAGTGTCAGGCCATATGGAATAGAGAGGTGCAGAAATCTCTTTAATTCCCGAGTTGTCTACCTCAGAGAGCTGTGGATGCTCAGCAATTGAATGTATTCACGATTGAGATTAGTTGATTTCTGGGCACAAAGGGAATTAGAGCATAATGATGGCAAATGGAGATTCTGTGGAAAATTCCTCATATCTGCACTGAATCCAGAAGCTTGCTCAAAGCTGTGTTGCTTTACTCATGTGTGATTTACAGTCAGTGCAGCACATTAGTTTAACTACCTGAGAATATGTGCATTATGATCAGAAGGAGTCACTCAGCCCCTCAAGCCTGCTTCACCATTTATTAAATTCTTGGTTGCTTTGACTGAGGCCCCAACCCCACTTTCCTGCCTACCCCTGAAACACTGTAACTCCCTTTATCTAGGGAGTGGACTCCCCCACTTCAGAGCAGGGCCCTGATGAAGCGGCACTCAGTCCAACGTTCTGAATTTCCTAGCCTCCAAATCCCGACTCCATTTCCTGGGAGGTCACTACACCAGCAGAAATGAGGTCTTCAGCAGTGGATGGGGAGGTTTTTAGGACCCAGCAGCTTCAATAAGCACCTCGCATCTTAGTGGGTACAATTGCAAACTCTGATTGGGCATTTTCCTGGAGGTCGCCTCCGCATCCCAATGGGTTCCACTCCCCAGACTCCTCCCATGGGTCACTAACATATAACTAACACCATGACTGAGCAGACTGCCTTATGAGGAAAGGTTGCACAGGCTGGGCCCTCTGGAATTTAGAACAGTCAGAGGGGACTGAATTGAAATATCTAAGATTCTGAGGGGACTTGACTGGGTGGATGTGGGAAGGATGTTTCCTTTTGTGTAGAGTCTAGAACGAGGGGTCACTGTTTCAAAATAACGGGGCACCCATTGAACACAGAGATGAGGAAACTGTTTTCTTTATCTCTGAGGGTTGTGAGTCTTTGGAATTCCCTTCCTCAAGGGGCAGTGGGTACAACATGTTTCGATATTTTGAATGTGGGGGGGTGTGGAGATCAATTCTTGATGACCAAGGGGCTGAAAGATTTTCGGATGTGCAGGAATGTGGAATTGAGGTTAAGGTCAGATCAGCCACAATTTCAAAGCATGGTATAGCAGGCTGGAAGGGTCATTTCGCCAAGTCTTGTCCCTTGTCTGTGTCTTCCATGTTCATGCCCACCTTCTCAGTAATGAACTGACTCTCTGTTACCTGATTAGTTGAATCGTGGCCATAGTTGAACGGTCTTTCCTTCCCAAGGCCCCCAATTCCAATATTTCTTGAGGATTAACACGTCGAAATGTTCAAAGAGATACGTTTTGCTTGTTTCACATCCTGAGGATTATCCCATTCCTGGATTTTCCAGGCTAACTGCAGAACCTTCTTAAAGATCCTCAGGCAGCACCATCCAAACCCACAGCCAGTTCCATCTTAAAGGACAAGGGCAGCAGATACATGGGAACACTATACCCTGTAAGTTCCCCTCCAAGCCACTCACTGTCCTGACTCGGAAATATGTCACAGTTCCTTCAGTGCCATTGGAAGGGGTTAACGAGGAAGGGGTTAAAAAAGAGGATCAGATTCCTACTCTTCCCAATTCTTTCAGAATCCTGGAATTCCCTCCCTAAGGGCATTGTGGGTCTACCTAGAGCACATGGACTGCAGCAGTTCAAGAAGGCAGCTCACCCCCACCTTCTCAAGGGGCAACTAGGGACGGGCAATAAATGCTGGGCCCAGACAGCGATGCCCAGGTCCCATAAGTGACTAAAAGGTTTCTGGGAGGTTTGGCTGGCTTTGTAACTGAGAATGTTAAAAGCAAAGTTAAAGCAAGTAGAAATGTGCTGAGGAATTCAGAAGATGTGTTAAAGGTCAGTTATCTCAAGGTTATACTCCCTCCTCTAACTGTCAGTGATCGATAGCGGTCTAAGCCTAACATTCTGGTATTGATCCTGTGCTAACTGCTCCCTTCAGACTCAGGTATGTTCTCTTAAAGTCAGAAACCTGGCTCTAATCCTTCCACATTGGAATGGGGATGTGAGATTCACAGCTTTACAGTCATGAAAGGGTCTACTGGCAGCGTGATCCCACAACAGGGGCCACGCAGTGAGTCCAGGTTCATTGCTGATTCAAGCCTTCAGGGCAGTTTCTAACAGATGTCAATCACCCAGCACAGCTGGGAGCTGCTTGCTGCGGTACTGTATGGGACTGGAAGGTTACAACATTGTAGAAGGATCAAAGTATGCCTTAGAATTTCCATTTCAGCTCCTCTGCTAACGAGGACTGAATTGGATTGGCACTGATGGCAGTTTTGGAACTGATTTCTCTTTAACCAAGGCAATAGTTCCAAAATAAAGCCCTGGACACTAGCTCAGTTATAGTCTTGTACCCAATTCCACAAATTCTTTTAAGGGGAAGTCATTGGTGGGTTTCTTGCAGATCGGAAGCAGAAAATGCCAAATGCACAAGCTCAGATGCTGACTTCTGTTCCCACTTGTGGGAATCGGTCTTTGCTACAATGGTGAATTATTCACACATAAGGGAATCCAATGTTGTTGCACTCGATTAAGGAGGCAAGAGATCAGGAGTTACTCAGTCACCACGATGGTTTGTGTATTCAAGATCGAATCACTGAATCCCTAGCACACAGGGAGGCCATTCAGTCCATCAAACCCAGCACAGCTCTTTGAAACAGTGATCCAATTCGGTCCGCTAACTTGTCCTGTAGCTCTATAAATAGCTCCTTTTCAGTGTTTACACCAGACTTTACATTGCAAGTTTACATCGACAGAAAAGCACTATGTGGAATCTCAACATGAACTATCAGCAAATCAGAGATGAAGGATGATACTCCCATTCAATCAGGTTTTCCTAACGTACCTTCTGTTATTTGTAACTAACCCAGACAATCTGGAATTCACTAAACAAATTGAGGCTGTGACTGACTCCGCAATCGGAAACAGACCAGTTAAGGACAGTTGGGCTGTACAGTTGTTTCTCAGCTTTGAGGGAGGTATTCCTTACGGGAATTGCTCTGTCTGGAAGGGCAATG